>NW_027397182.1:969184-1042529 GCF_003265705.2 Callorhinus ursinus | reverse complement strand
GAATTGCCCCGCCCTTGTCGGTCCGGGCTAAGGAAGCTGCTCCGGTTTGCTCTCAGGAGCTTTTGTTCCCTGCAAGCTCTCGGTACTGCTTTGGAGGACCAGGGCAGAAATGGTGGCCTCCCAATCTCCGCCCGGAGGAGCTGAGAACTCGGGGCCCTGCTCCTCGGTGTGCCCCCAGAGAAAAGCAGTCACTTCCGTGTCCCCGGTCTCTGGCCGCACTCCGTGCTCACCCGGCCTGTGATCGAGCGTTGCTATCTCTGGTACCCGACCCCGCGCGGAGTCTCCAAACCCAGCAGATCCCTGCAGTGCGTTCCCGCACCGCTCCTCCCCGGGAAGGAAGGGGAGTCTCCCCGGATCTGCTGCTTGTTGGGTCCCTGCTGGAGGAGCTGTCCCCTGACTGGGCCGCAGATCACAGTTTATGGCAACCCCGAGCTGAGAGCCCGCGACTCTGCTCCATCTCTGCAGCCGGCTTCCCCGCTCTGATACCTGGGAGCTCTGGCGCACTCAGGCACCCCCGGTCTCTCTGTGACCCCAAGGGTCCTGTGACCACACTGTCCCGGGAGGATTCCACCCCCTGCTTAGCCACTGCAGCGACGTCCCTCCGCTGAGCCAACTTCTAAAAGGTCCGATTTTGTGCTCTGCGGCTCTATCACTTGCCAGAAGCGGCCGGCGGAGGCCCCTCCCCCGCCGTCTATCCTCCTGAATATCGCCTCGCATTCACTTCTCCGTACGCCCTACCTTCCAGTAAGTGGTCGCTTCTCTGTTCAGAGAGTTGTTGCTACTCTCCTGTTCGATCTCCTGTTGAGTTCGTAGGTGTTCAGAATGGTTTGATCCCTATTCAGCTGAATTCCTGGGACCAGACGAAATCTAGGTTTCCTACTCCTCCGCCATGTTGCTCCGCCCCTCTTTCATGAGTATTTTATAGTTTTCTGAGTACAGATCCTTTGCCATGTTGGTAAGATTTATTCCTACGTATCTTATGGTTTTGAGTGTAATTGTAAATGGGATCGACTCCTTAATTTCTTTCTTAATTTCTCTTTCTTCTGTTTTCTTGTTGTATAGGAGTACCACTGATTTCCGTACATTGACTTTATATCCTGCCACTTTACTGAATTCCTGTATGAGTTCTAGCAGTTTTGGGGTGGAGTCTTTTGGGTTTTCCACATAAAGTATCATATCACCTGCATAGAGTGAGAGAATGACTTCTTTGCTGTTTGGATGACTTTGATTTCTTTTTGTTGTCTGATTGCTGTGGCTAGGACTTCTTTTTTTTTTATTTCTTTTATTGTTATGTTAATCACCATACATTACATCATTAGTTTTTGATGTACTTTTCCAAGATTCATTGTTTGTGTATAACACCCAGTGCTCCACGCAGAATGTGCCCTCTTTAATACCCATCACCAGGGTAACCCATCCCCCCACCCACTTCCCTCTAGACCCTCAGTTTGTTTTTCAGTCCACCGTCTCTAATGGTTCATCTCCCCCTCCGACTTACTCCCCTTCATTCTTCCCCTCCTGCTATCTTTTTCTTGTTTTTTTTTTCTTAACATATATTGCATTATTTGTTTCAGAAGTACAGATCTGTGATTCAACAGTCTTGTACAATTCACAGCGCTCACCATAGCACATACGCTCCCCAATGTCTATCACCCAGCCACCCCATCCCTCCCACCCCCCACCACTCCAGCAACCCTCACTTTGTTTCCTGAGATTAAGAATTCCTCATATCAGTGAGGTCATATGATACATGTCTTTCTCTGATTGACTTATTTCACTCAGCATAACACCCTCCAGTTCCATCCACGTTGTTGCAAATGGCAAGATCTCATTCCTTTTGATGGCTGCATAATGTTCCATTGTGTATATATACCACATCTTCTTTATCCATTCATCTGTCGATGGACATCTTGGCTCTTTGCACAGTTTGGCTATTGTGGACATTGTTGCTATAAACATTGGGGGGCACATATCCCTTCGGATCCCTACATTTGTATCTTTGGGGTAAATACCCAGTAGTGCAATTGCTGGATCGAACGGTAGCTCTAAGTTCAACTGTTTGAGGAACCTCCATACTGTTTCCCAGAGTGGCTGCACCAGCTTGCATTCCCACCGACAGTGTACGAGGGTTCTCCTTTCTCCGCATCCCCGCCAACATCTGTCATTTCCTGACTTGTTAATTTTAGCCATTCTGACTGGTGTGAGGTGGTATCTCATTCAGGTCTTGATTTGGATTTCCCTGATGCCGAGCAATGTGGAGCACTTTTTCATGTGTCTGTTGGCCATTTGGATGTCTTTGGAAAAATGTCTGTTCATGTCTTTTGCCCATTTCTTGATTGGATTGTTTGTTCTTTGGCTGTTGAGTTTGAAACGTTCTTTATAGATTTTGGATACTAGCCATTTATCTGATATGTCATTTGCAAATATTTTCTCCCATTCTGTTGGTGGTATTTTGGTTTTGTGCACTGTTTCTTACGCTGTGCAAACCTTTTTATCTTGTTGAAATTCCAATAGTTCATTTTTGCCCTTGAATCCCTTGCCTTTGGCGATGTTTCTAGGAAGAAGTTGCTGCGGCTGAGGTCGAAGAGGTTGCTACCTGTGTTCTCCTTTAGGATTTCGATGGACTCCTGTCTCACGTTTAGGTCTTTCAACCATTTGGAGTCTATTTCTGTGTGTGGTGTAAGGAAATGGTCCAGTTTCATTCTTCTGCATGTGGCTGTCCAATTTTCCCAACACCATTTGTTGAAGAGACTGTCTTTTTTCCACTGGACATTCTTTCCTGCTTTGTCGAAGATTAGTTGACCATAGAGTTGAGGGTCCATTTCTGGGCTCTCTATTCTGTTCCACTGATCTATGTGTCTGTTTTTGTGTCAGTAGTATACTGTCTTGATGATGAGAGCTTTGGAATAGAGCTGGAAGTCCGGAATTGTGATGCCGCCAGCTTTGCTTTTCTTTTTCAAGATTCCTCTGGCTATTTGGGGTCTCTTCTGTTTCCATACAAATTTTAGGATTATTTGTTCCATTTCCTTGAAAAAAGTGGATGGTACTTTGATGGGGATTGCATTGAATGTGTAAATTGCTCTAGGTGGCCTTGAGATCTTCACAATGTTGATTCTCCCAATCCATGAGTATGGAACGTTTTTCCATTTCTTTGTGTCTTCTTCAATTTCTTTCATGAGTATTTTATAGTTTTCTGAGTACAGATCACTTGCCTCTTTGGTTAAATTTAGTCCTAGATATCTTATGGTTTTGGGTGCAATTGTAAATGGGATCGACTCCTTGATTTGTCTCTCTTCTGTCTTATTGTTGGTGTATAGGAATGCCACTGATTTCTGTGCATTGATTTTATAGCCTGCTACTTGACTGAATTCCTGTATGAGTTCTAGCAGTTTTGGGGTGGAGTCTTTTGTGTTTTCCACATACAGTATCATATCATCTGCAAAGAGTGAGAGTTAGACTTCCTCTTTGCCGATTTGGATGCCTTTGATTTCTTTTTGTTGTCTGATTGCTGTGGCTAGGACTTCTAATACTATGTTGACTAGCAATGGTGAGAGTGGACATCCCTGCCGCGTTCCTGACCTTAGGGGAATAGCTTTCAGCTTTTTCCCATTGAGAATGATATTCGCTGTAGGTTTTTCATAGATGGCTTTTATGATATTGAGGTATGTACCCTCTATCCCTATACTCTGAAGAATTTTGATTGATCAAGAAAGGATGCTGTGCTTTGTCAGACGCTTTTTCTGCATCTATTGAGAGGATCGTATGATTCTTGTTCTTTCTTTTGTTAATGTATTGTATCACGTTGATTGATTTGCGGATGTTGAACCAGCCTTGCAGCCCAGGGATAAATCCCACTTGGTCGTGGTGAATAATTCTTTGAATGTACTGTTGGGTCCTATTTGCTAGTATTTTGGTGAGAATTTTTGCATCCATGTTCATCAAGGATATTGGTCTGTAATTCTCCTTTTTGATGGGGTCTTTGTCTGGTTTTGGGATCAAGGTAATGCTGGCCTCATAAAATGAGTTTGGAAGGTTCCCTTCCATTTCTATTTTTTGGAACAGTTTCAGGAGAATAGGTATTAATTCTTCTTTAAATGTCTGATAGAATTCCCCTGGGAAGCCCTCTGGCCCTGGGCTTTTGTTTGTTGGGAGAGTTTTCATGACTGCTTCAATATCCTTAGTGGTTCTAGGTCCGTTCAGGTTTTCTATTTCTTCCTGGTTCAATTTTGGTAGTTGATACATCTCTAGGAATGCACTCATTTCTTCCAGGTTACCTAATTTGCTGGCATAGAGTTGCTCATACTATGTTCTTATAATTGTTTGTATTTCTTTGGTATTGGTTGTGATCTCTCCTCTTTCAATCATGATTTTGTTGATTTGGGTCATTTCTCTTTTCTTTTTGATCAGTCTGGCCAGGGGTTTATCAATCTTGTTAATTCTTTCAAAGAACCAGCTCCTAGTTTCATTGATCTGTTCTACTGTTCTTTTGGTTTCTATTTCATTGATTTCTGCTCTGATCTTTATTATTTCTCTTCTCCTGCTGGGTTTAGGCTTTATTTGCTGTTCTTTCTCCAGCTCCTTTAGGTGGTGGGTTAGCTTGTGTATTTCAGACCTTTCTTGTTTCTTGAGAAAGGGTTGTATTGCTATATACTTTCTTCTCAGGACTGCCTTTGCTGTATCCCAAAGATTTTGGACAGTTGTGTTTTCATTTTCATTGGTTTCCATGAATTTGTTGAATTCTTCTTTAATTTCCTGGCTGACCCATTCATTCTTTAGTAGGATGCTCTTTAGCCTCCATGTATTTGAGTTCTTTCCGACTTTCCTCTTGTGATTGAGTTCTAGTTTCAAGGCATTGTGGTCTGTAAATATGTAGGGAATAATCCCAATCTTTTGGTACCGGTTGAGACCTGATTTGTGACCTAAGATGTGATCAGTTCCGGAGAATGTTCCGTGGGCACTAGAGATGAATGTGTATTCCGTTGCTTTGGTATGGAATGTTCTGAATATGTCTGTGAAGTCCATTTGGTCCAGTGTGTCATTTAAAGTCTTTATTTCCTTGTTGATCTTTTGCTTAGATGATCTGTCCATTTCTGTCAGGGGGGTGTTAAAGTCCCCCACTATTATTGTATTGTTGTCGATGTGTTTCTTTGCTTTTGTTATTAATTGCCTTATATAATTGGCTGCTCCCTTTTTAGGGCCATAGATATTTACAATTGTTAGATCTTGTTGGATAGACCCTTTAAGTAGGATATTGTGTCCTTCTGCATGTCTTATTACAGTCTTTGTTTTAAAATCTAATTTGTGTGATATAAGGATTGCCACCCCAGCTTTCTTTTGGTGTCCATGAGCCTGGTAAATGGTTTTCCACCCCCTCACTTTCAATCTGAGGGTGTCTTTGGGTTTAAAATGAGTCTCTTGCAGACAGCATATCGATGGGTCTTGTTTTTTATCCAATCCGATAGCCTGTGTCTTTTGATTGGGGCATTTAGCCCATTTACATTCAGGGTAACTATTGAAAGGTATGAATTTAGTGCCATTGTATTGCCTGTAAGGTCACTGTTACTGTATATTGTCTGTGTTCCTTTCTGATCTATGCTGCTTTTAGGCTGTCTCTTTGCTTAGAGGAACCCTTTCAATATTTCTTGGAGGGCTGGTTTCGTGTTTGCAAATTCCTTTAGTTTTTGTTTTTTCTGGAAGCTTTTTATCTCTCCTTCTATTTTCAATGACAGCGAAGCTGGATATAGTATTTTTGGCTGCATATTTTTCTCATTTAATGCTCTGAAGATCTCATGCCAGTCCTTTCTGGCCTGCCAGGTCTCTGTGGATAGGTCTCTTGCCAATCTAATGTTTCTATCATTGTAGGTTACATATCTCTTCTCCCGAGCTGATTTCAGGATTTTCTCTTTGTTGCTGAGACTCGTAAGTTTTACTATTAGAGTCGGGGTGTTGACCTATTTTTATTGATTTTGAGAGGGGTTCTCTTTGCCTCTGGATTTTGATGCCTGTTTCCTTCCTCACATTAAGGAAGTTCTCTGCTATTATTTGCTCCAATATACCTTCTGCCCCTCTTTCTCTTTCTTCTGGGATCCCAATTATTCTAATGTTGTTTCGTCTTATCATATCGCTTATCTCTCGAATTCTGCCCTCGCGATCCTGTAGTTGTTTCTCTCTCTTTTTCTCAGCCCCTTTATTTTCCATCATTTAGTCTTCTATATTGCTGATTCTCTCTTCTGCCTCATTTATCCTAGCAGTTAGTGCCCCCATTTTTGAATGTTCCTCATCAATAGCCTTGTTGATTTCGACTTGGTTAGATTTTAGTTCTTTTATTTCTCCAGAAAGGTTTTCTCTAATAACTTCCACACTTTTTTCACGCCCAGCTAGTATTTTTAAAGTCATGATTCTGAACTCTAGGTCTGACTTCGTACTAATGTCAGTATTGAGTAGGTCCCTGGCAGACGGTACTATCTCTTGTTCTTTTTGCTGAGGTGATTTTTTTTGTCTTCTCATTTTGTCCAGAGGGAATAGATGAATGAGATAACAGAATGCTAACAGGTTATCAACGTCCCCAGCAAATATACTCTATAGAAATCAGAAAAGTCCTGAATCCAGGGGAAAAGAAAGGGAAAGAAAGAATAAACAAAGAGAAAAGAAAGAAAAGATAAAAACAAAAACAGAACAATACAAAAAAAACCAGAATATGATCAAATATGTTCAGGCTAGTGCATAGATCAGTGCCACACAGTAGATTTTGGGCGTATTTTGGTCTCTTAGAAAAAAGTGCCTCCTAAAATTTTAAAAGAAAAAGACTTATATATGTACAAAATAAGGGTTGATACAAGAAGGTATGGAAGATGACTGTAAAAATGAAAATTATAAAAGATTTTATAAAAAGAATTGATAAGATTAAAAGTTGTTTGAAAAAAGAAAGAAGATTAAAAACAATGAAAAAAGGAAAGAGAGAATGTGATCAGGCAGGAGACTAGAACAAAGCCATACACTAGTGATTTAGGGTATATTTTGATCTCTTAGAAGAAACTGTATCTCAAAATTCTAAAGCTAGAACAACTCATATACATATATGCCAAAAATAAGGGTAACTACTTTGAAGGGATAAAATGACTCTAAAAATGAAAAATAAAAAATGTGTTTTTTAAAAAAGGGATTGATAAGATGTGGTTGAAAAAGGGAAAAAGAAAAATTAAAAAAACAGTTAAAAAATTAACTTTGAAAAACTAATCAATCACGGAAAAAAAAGCCATGAATTCTATATGCAGTATTCCCCTATCGCTGGAGTTCTCCAGTTCTCCTTGATCTGTAATCTTGGTCTTGGCTTGCTGGCTGTTCGTGCTGATCTTCTGGGGGAGGGGCCTGTTGCCGTGGTTCCCAAATGTATTTGCCGGAGGCGGAATTGCCCCACCCTTGTCGGTCCGGGCTAAGCAAGGTGCTCCGCTTTGATCTCAGAAGCTTTTGTTCCCTGCAAGCTCTGGTACAGCGTTGGAGGACCAGGTTGAAAATGGTGGCCTCCCAATCTCCACTGGGAGGCCTGAGAACTTTGGGCCCCGCTCCTCAGTTCGCCCCCAGAGAAAAGCAGTCACTCCCGTCTCTCTGGTCTCCGGCCGCACTGCGTGCTCACCTGGCCTGTGACCGATAGTTTCTATTTCTGGCACCCGACCCCATGTGGAGTCTCCAAACCCAGCAGATCCCTGCGGTGCTCGTCCGCGCCACTCCTCCCGGGCGAGGGAGGGGAGTCTCCTCGGATCTGCCGCTTGTTGGGTCCCTGCTGGAGGAGCAGTGGCCCGACTGGGCAGCAGATTACAGTTTATGACAACCCCGAGCTACGAGCCCGCGCCACAGCTCCATCTGTGCAGCCGGCTTCCCCGCTCCGATACCTGGGAGCTCTGCCACACTCAGGCACCTCCGGTCTTTCTGTGACCCTGAGGGTCCTGAGACCACACTGTCCCGCGAGGGTTCCACCCCTCGCTTAGCCACTGGAGCTACGTCCTTCAGCAGAGCCGACTTCTAAAAGTTGCGATTTTATGCTCCGGGGCTCTATCACTTGCCAGAAGCGGCCGGCGGAGGCCCCTCCCCCGCCGTCTATCCTCCCGAATATCGCCTCGGATTCACTTCTCCGCATGTCCTACCTTCCAATAAGTGGTCGCTTCTCTGTTCAGAGAGTTGTTGCTACTCTCTTCTTCGGTCTCCTGTTGAGTTCATAGGTGTTCAGAATGGTTTGATCCCTCTTCAGCTGAATTCCTGAGACCAGTCGAAATCCAGGTCTCCTATTCATCCGCCATCTTGCCTCTTGACCTGGGTCTTGTTTTTTTATCCAATCTGATAGCCTGTGTCTTTTGATTGGGGCATTCAGCTCATTTACGTTCGGGTAACTATTGAAAGATTTGAATTCAGTGCCATTGTATTGCCTGTAAGGTGACTGTAACTGTATATTGTCTCTGTTCCTTTCTGGTCTGTGCTGCTTTTAGGCTCTCTCTTTCCTTAGAGGACCCCTTTCAATATTTCTTGTAGGGCTGGTTTTGTGTTTGCAAATTCCTTTAGTTTTTGTCCTGGAAGCTTTTTATCTCTCCTTCTATTTTCAATGACAGCCTAGCTGGATATAGGATTCTTGGCTTCATATTTTTCTCATTTAGTGCTCTGAATGCTAGTCCTTTCTGGCCTGCCAGGTCTCTGTGGATAGGTTTGTTGCCAGTCTAATGTTTTGACCCTTGTTGGTTATAGATCTCTTCTCCCGAGCTGGTTTCAGGATTTTCTCTTTTTCTCTGAGACTCGTAAGTTTTACTCTTAGGTGTTCGGGTGTTGACCTATTTTTATTGATCTTGAGAGGGGTTCACTGTGTCTCCTGGATTTTGATGCCTGTTTCCTTCCCCAAATTAGGGAAGTTCTCTGCTATAATTTGTTCCAGTGTATCTTCAGCCCCTCTGTCTCTTTCTTCTTCTGGGATCCCAATTATTCTAATGTCGTTTCGTCTTATCCTATCACCAATCTCTCGAATTCTGCCCTCCTGATCCTGTAGTTGTTTCTCTCTCTTTTTCTCAGCTTCTGTATTTTCCATCGTTTGGTCTTCTGTATCACTAATTCTCTTCTGCCTAATTGATTCTAGCTGTTAGAGTCTCCATTTTTGATTGCACCTCATGAATAGCCTTTTTGATTTCGACTTGGTTAGATTTTAGTTCTTTTATTTCTCAGAAAGTGTTTCTCTGTTAACTTACATGCTTTTTTGAAGCCCAGCTAGTATCTTTAAAATCATCATTCTGAAGTCTAGTTCTTACATCTTACTAATGTCTGTATTGATTAAGTCCCTGGCAGCCGGTCAGCCTCTTGTTCTTTTTGTTGAGGTGATTTTTTCTGTCTTGTCATTTTGTCCAGAGGAGAATAAATGAAAGAGAGAACAAAATGCTAACAAGGTAACAATGTCCCCAGAAAATATACACTAAACATATCAGAAAAGACCTGAAACCAGGGTAAAAGGAAAGGAAAAGAAAGAAAAAAGAAAAATGAAAGAAAAAGACAAAAACAAAACAAAACAAAAAAACCAGAATATGATCAGATATGATCAGGCTGGTGCATAGATTAGTGCCACACACTAGATTTTGGGCGTATTTTGGTCTGTTAGAAAAAAGTGCCTCCCAAAATTTTAAAGAAAGAAAAACTTATATATGTACAAAAATAAGGGTTAATAGTATGAAGGGTTGGAATATGACTGTAAAGATGAAAATTAAAAAATTTTATAAAAGGAATTGATAAGATACGAAGTTGGTTGAAAAAAGAAAGAAGAGGGTTTAAAAACAAAAGAGGGGTAGAGAATGTGATCAGGCAGGAGACTAGAATAAAGCCATACACTAGAGATTTAGGGTATATTTTGATCTGTTAGAAGAAACTGTATCTCAAAATTTTAAAGAGAGATCATATATATATACATATACCAAAAAATAAGGGTAACTACTCTGAAGGAATAGCTATGACTCTAGAAATGAAAAATAAAAAATAAGTTTTTAAAAAAGACATTGATAAGATGTTGGTTGAAAAGGGAAAAAGAAAAATTCAAAAAAAAAGTTAAAAAAATTAACTTTATTACTCTAAAGAATCGTGGGAAAAAAAGCCATGAATTCTATGTGCAGTATTCCCCTATTGCTAGAGTACTGCCGTTGTCATTGATTGGTAAACTTGGTCTTGGCTGGCTGTTCTTGCTGATCTTCTGGGGGAGGGGCCTGTTGCCGTGGTTCCCAAATGTCCTTGCTGGAGGTGGAATTGCCCTGCCTTTGCCGGCTCCGGCCGAAGTCATCTGCTCTGGTTTGCTCTCAGGAGCTTTTGTTCCATGCAAGCTTTCGGTACAGCTTTGGAGGACAAGAGTGAAAATGGCGGCCTCCCAATCTCCGCCCCAGAGGGGCCAAGACGTCGAGGCCTTGCTCCTCAGTGCGCCCCCAGAGAAAAGCAGTCAATCACTCCCGGCTCCCTGGTCTCCGGCCACACTCCATGCTCACCCGGCCTGTGATTGAGCGCTTCTATTTCTGGCACCCGACTCAGTGTGTAGTCTCCAAACCCAGCAGATCCCTGCGGTGCACTCCTGCGCTGCTCCTCCTGGGGGAGGAAGGGGAGTCTCCCCAGATCAGCTGCTTGTTGGGTCCCTGCTGGAGGAGCAGTGGCCCGACTGGGCCGCGGATCACAGTTTATGGCAAACCCGAGCTGAGAGCCCGCGCCTCGGCTCCATCTCTGCTGCTGGCTTCCCCGCTCTGATACCTGGGAGCTCTGCCGCACTCAGGCACCTCTGGTCTTTCTGTGACCCCGACGGTCCTGAGACTACACTGTCCCGCGAGTGTTCCACCCCCCACTTAACCACTGGAGCGACGTCCCTCAGCAGAGCCGACTTCTAAAAGTTCCGATTTTGTGCTCCGCGGCTCTATCACTTGCCAGAAGTGGCTGACAGAGGCCCCGTGCCCTGCCGTCTATCCTCCCGAATATCGCCTCAGATTCACTTCTCAGCACGTCCTACCTTCCAGAAAGTGGTCGCTTTTCTGTTCAGAGAGTTGTTGCTATTCTTTTGTTTGATGTCCTGTTCAGTTCATAGGTGTTCAGAATGGTTTGGTCTGTATCCAGCTGGATTCCTGGGACCAGACAAAATCTAGGTCTCCTACTCCTTTGCCATCTCTCACCAGGTATTCTTAAGAGACAGAGGTAGAAGGGAAGGAAGAGAATGGAGGTGGAAGGGCAGGGGAGAGAGGGAGATAATTTATGAAATAAAATGCTCCGGTCTTCAGTGTTCAGTTTGATGAATGTTAAAAATATATACAATTGACTCTTGAACAACATGGGTTTGAATTGCATGGGTCCACTTATATGTGGATTTTTCAATAAATATCATACAGTACTGTAAATGTATTTTGTTTATGATTTTGTGAATATCTTCTTTTTTGTACTTTATTGAAGGAATACAATACATAATACATCTACCATATAAAATATGTGTTAATCAACTGTTTATACTCTCAGTAAGGCTTCTGGTCAACAGTAGGCAATTAGTAGTGAAATTTTTGGGGAGTCAAATTTATATGCCAATATTTGAGTGTACCGGAGTCCATACCCCTAACCCCTATGTTGTTCAAGGATCAACTGTATATCTGTGTACCACCAAGATCAACTGTATATCTGTTAGATGAAGCCAGAAGGCAATACCAAGAACAGGATATAAACTATATATGAAACTCTAGAAGTTTCCCTTGTATCTCTTTCTAGTTAGTCTTCTTACCCCCACTGTTTATATTCTGATTTCAGAATCTATAGTAGATTAGATTTGCCTGTTATTGAATGTCGTATAATCAGAATCAAGCATGATGTATCCTTTTGTCTTCTTTCACTCATTGTGTTCTTTTAGATTTATCCAGGTTGTGTGCACTTATCAAAGATAAAGCCAGATCCTAGTTAAAGTTTTGAGGACAGAGTTTAATCAGTAATAACTATTGCAATCAAGGAAAGAGTCCAGCATGAATGAAACTCAAGCTCAATTTGTACAGAGGACATTTTAAAGAGAGAATGAGGCAGTAAGGCCAGGAGGGAATAACATCAGAGAACTAACAGAGTACAAAAAATGGGGGCACCTGGGTGGCTCAGATGGTTAAACGTCTGCCTTCGGCTCAGGTCATGATCCCAGGGTCCTGGGATCGAGTCCTGCATCGGGCTCCCTGCTCCTTGGGAGCCTGCTTCTCCCTCTGCTTCTCTCTCTCTCTCTCTCTCCCTCTGTCTCTCATGAATAAATAAATAAAATCTTTAAAAAAAAATGGGAAAGCTGTTGGTCCATGTGAAACCACCTGGATTTGCTCACTGGGAGACAAGGGCCCAACTTTTCATTGTTGGCTGAACAAACAGTGGATGCCTTGAGTTTCCTCAGGCTGGCACTAAGGGGGCCTGGTGTCTTCCTAGGGTGGGGGCTTGAGCTGTAAGAAGCTATGTTAGTGTTTATTGGAGTCTGTATATGATAAGGCAAGGTTGATGCCTAGTCGAGACGATGGCTCAGAGGACACTGGCTAGAGTTTGGTCAAGGAGAGAGTCTTTATCAGTGTAGTTTCCTGCTTTGTATGTAGTATGCATAAACCATGATTTGTTCATCTGTTCATCTGATGATTAGACATTTCGTTCTATCCAAGATTTTGGTCATTGTGAATAGGCTACAATAAACATTCTTATAGAAGTCTTAAACTTCTCTCGGAATTGCTTAGTCACAGCGAGCAGATATATTGAACTGCTAGAGTAATTTCCAAAGTGGTTTATCAGTTTACACTTCCCACCAGCAATATAGTAACACTCCAGTTGCTCAGCATCCTTGTTAACATTCTGTGTTGTCAGTGAGGGTGAAATAGCATCTCATTATGGTTTCACATTGCATTTCCCTGGTGAGGAATGATCTTCGTGCCTTTTCATGTGTTTATTGGGCATTCCCACATATCTTGTGGACCCTCTGTTCAAGTGTTTTGCCCATTTTTGTTATTAATGTTGCTTTTCATTTTGACTTATTGGAGTTTATTATGTATTCTGCTTAGGAATTCTTTGCCAGTTAGATGCATTGTAAGTATACATGGATGGGATTATGAAAATTTAAAATATTTACAGTAGCATCAAAAACATAAACTGGTTGGGGTGACTGGGTGTCTCAGTTGAGGAATCATCTGTGTTCTGATCTCAGCTCAGGTCTTGAACTCAGGGTTGTGAGTTCAAGCCCTGCATTGGGCTCCATACTGAGCTCCATACTGGGTGTGGAGCCTTCTTATAAAACAAAAACAACAACGAAAAAGCAAACTGGCTAGGAATAAATCTGATAATACACATGAAACACCCTTACACAGAAAACTATAAAACATTGTTGAGAGGAATTCAAGAAGACTGAAATAAATGGGAGATATGCTTTGTTCATGCAGCGGAAGATTCAGTGTCATCGAGATTTCTGTTCTCCACGACTTAATTCATGCAAATAATGCAATACCAGTCAAAATCCTAGCCATCTTTTTTTTTTTTTTTAGAAGAAATGAACAAGTTGATTCTGTATGTATATGGAAAGGCAAAGGGTCTGGAATAGCCAAAGAAGTCTTCCAAAAAAAGAATATAATTGAAGAGGTTACACTGCTTATTCTTGCTTAATTTTAAGACTTATAGCAGAGCCACAGTATTCAAAGTCTTTGGCATAAAGATAGATCAATGAAACGGAATGGAGAATCCAAAAATAGACCAATCACTACAAGGACCGTTGATTGATTTTTGCCCAGAGTGTTAAATAAGGTCAGTGGGGGAAAGGGAAGTCTTTTTAATGAATAATTCTCCATGAAGTGGCTATTCAAGTGGAAACAGAATGGTCCTTGACCCCTATCTGATTTCTGTACATACACATTAATTTGGGATGAATCATAAACCTAAATATAAAAGCTAGAACCAGGGGCACCTGGGTAACTCAGTCTCTTAAGAGTCCAACTCTTGGTTTTGGCTCAGCTCATGGTCTCAGGGTCATGAGATCAAG
Organism: Callorhinus ursinus; assembly: GCF_003265705.2. Lineage (NCBI taxonomy): Eukaryota > Metazoa > Chordata > Mammalia > Carnivora > Otariidae > Callorhinus > Callorhinus ursinus. Next base: position 1,028,515 of record NW_027397182.1, on the reverse strand, counting down.
CCCCGTGTCATGCTCTGTGTTAGGTTCCATGCTCAGCAGGGTGTCTGCTTGAGATTCGTTCCCTCTACCCCTCCCCCTGTGTGCTCTCTCTGCCCCTCTCAAATAAATAAATATTAAAAAAAAAAAGCTAGAACCATAAGGCTTTTGTCTGAAAACATGGGAGAATATCTTGACAACCTTGGTTGGGGTAGGCAAATATTTTTTATACAGAACACAAAAAGCAGTAATTACAAAGGAAAAATAAATGCACTAAGCAAATGAATAGGCAAGACTGGGAGAAAATTTTCAGAATACATGTTCATTAATGTTTTATTTTTTCCAAAAGTACTTTAACATTATTCAGATCCTTGGTATCCTATTATTCTATTCTATGCTGACTGTTTTATTTTTATTGTTTGTTTGTGTCAGTCTGATATGAGACATTGTACCACGGGAACTTTCTGATTGACTTCTCCTTATTCACCTTCTGGTGAATGTTGGTTCCTTTTCTTTTAATGTCTTGCCCAGTGTTCAGGGACTCCTTGCAATAGAGACAGTAGATTTGAGATCCTCTTAATCCTTGTGAAGTCACTGGTTGTTAGATGAAGCCAGAAGGCAATACCGGTAACTTCCTTTGGGAGGAAATGATAGCTTACAGGTCTTAGTTAATTGAGGCCTAGTGTTGTTTTCTGGTTTTGTAAAATATTCTATTCTATTCTATTCATTTATTTAAGAGAGAGTGAGAGTGGTGGGGGCGGGGAGGGCAGAGGGAGAAGGAGAAGCGGTCTCCTTGTTGAGTGTTGGAGCCTGAACGCAGGACTCTCACGACTCAGATCATGACCTGAGCCACCCAGGCACCCCTGTTGTTCGCGGGGTTTGTTTTGTTTTGTTTTGTTTTTTTGTTTCCCTAGGCAATTAAACACTTAAGGCCTTGTGGATCTGAGGAAAGCAACAGCACTCACAAGAAGGGAAAGAAACTCCAAGTCTGTGTAGGTACAAAGTCTGTTGCCCTTAAGACTTTGCTTCCTGCCTTCCATTTATAACCAAGAATAAAACCAACAAGAAATAGAAACCAAAAACTGAGACTGATCCATGCAAAAGAACAAGGATAAAATTAAAAATGAGAGGTAGAGCATATCTTAAAGGCCAGTATGCAGCACACAGCTAAAATTCCAAACTTGAAAACTGATGCTAAGGGTATCAGATTGACCTTTACAGTTGCAGATATAAACATTGTAGGTACGTATATATGTACATATGGTGCATATAAATACACACATACACACACACACATACACACAGACGCCATTTGAGCAACTGAAGTGTTGGGGGAAGGGATGGAAGTCCAAGTGGGAAAGTAGGTTTGAAAAGCAATGGAATTAAGTTTCCTCCGAGGTTGCACAGCTTGAGGAAACAACCTTGGCCTCTGTCTGTAAAGCGGTGCCTTCCACGGAGGGTGCTTCCGAGGGCGGTACGTGTTCCTATTTGTCCAGCGTGTGGAATAATGCCTTGCATTGTAGCCAGCACTCATGAGTGTTGATTAGAAGTGAAATGAAGCACCCCCAGCCTTGACCCTTACTGGCTGGGAGAGCGGGGAGGGCCCCTTCCCATTTCCTCCGATGGAGAAATACCCGGTGGAGGGCATGTCACCCCTTTCCTGGCAAGTTCCCACCGTTGCAGGTGACGCTCCTGCCGAAGGGGCCAAGTCAGTCAGTGCTTCTTGAATGAACAGGTGATTGGAGCAGATCAGTGTTTCCCACGGGGGGAATGTGAGATGACTTGAGGTGGCACCCAGATAGAAATTTTACATTTTAATAGATATTTATTACAGGGTGTGTTAGAAGAAAATATTAGGTAGCACGTTAGACCTGGGTACTAAAAAGAAGTGAGTTGATTTAAGGGAATATTAAGAGGCGTCTGGGTGGCTCCATCGGTTGAGCGTCTGCCTTCGGCTCGGGTCATGATCCTGGGGGGGGGGGTTCCTGCTCAGCGGGGAGCCTGCTTCTCCCTTTCCGTCTCCCTCTGCCACTCCCCCTGCTTGGGCTCTCTCCCTCACTTTCTTTCTCTCTCTCTCAAATAAATACATAAAATCTTTAAAAATATATAAAGGAATATTAAATGCAGCAGGTGGTATGTGAACATCATGAAAATTTCAGGGCAATACTGGATTGAATGAACACTGAGAAAAGGTCTTTCTAAATATGGGATCTTTCATTCTTTGGGTTTTATTTGATTATTTATTTAACTTTTTGAGAGTGAGAACACGTGTGAGCAGTGGTAGGGAGGGGAGGGGAGAGAGAAAGATCCTAAGCAGGCTCCTCGCCCAGTGCGGAGCCAGACGTGGGGCTCCATCTCAAGACTCTGAGATCACAACCTGAGCCTCAGCCAGGAGTCGGTTGCCCAACAGACTGTGCCACCCAGGCACCCGTGATTCATTCTTGATGTGTCCTGCAGTCACTGTGTGTCATGTTAAGAGTTGTCATTATCTGTGTACGTGGACGTGCTAGTCTTCCTCGTGGCGTGGCTGGACCACTGCACCCACAGCCCCTGGCTGCTTCAGGCCACATACCATTTAAGGGCCATTTGAAGAAGGAGCACAAATCCTGATTGCTCTTCCAGAACCATCCATTGATACCTTCTGACGAGATCAAGAAAGACTCAGGAACACAGCCTACACCTGGAGGGTCGGGAGCTTGGAAAGAAATCTCAGATCCAATGATGGAGATCTCTTCAGAAATGCTGCCTTGCCAGTGCCCTTGGCGGCTTGAAGGTCAATGTTGTGTGGAAACTCACAGATCTTCTGAAAGGGAAGACTTAACCAACTCATGTCACTCATCCTTTCCCTTTCGTTCTGTTCAAAAAGTCTAAAAGGGCTTTTCCATAAACACAAAATCAGAATTCTAAACAATAAAAAACTAACTGGCAGTGTTTTTTCTTTCTTTTTTCAGTCTTACAATTGATGGTGTCTTAGAATGAAATACAGCACATGATTAGTGTAGAAAAATTTTGAAACAGAGAAATTAGAACACACACACCCTAGGAATCTCTGAGGTTTCTCCTGTTTCTTGCTGTTCTTCAGCCTCCCTGCCTACCTTCTGCTACTGGAACATTCCGAGGCGCTTCCTGCCCCCATGCTGTTGTCCTTCATCTGGCATAAGCTCTTACTTCTCTTTGTCTCTGTCTCTGTGTCTTCCCAGGTTCCCCACTGTATCCCCAGTGCCTGGCACTTAGTGGACACTCAACAAGTATCGCTTGTCTGGATCAAGAGTGTTTAAACTGAGGGCGGGTACAGAAGCTGCTCCTTGTCATCCAGGAGAGGGCAGTAGGAAGTACGGAGAGGAGCTCCTAGAGGAAGGCAGCTTGGTCAGCTTATCAGCAGGTAGAGCCGCTCAGCGTGGGAGCGAGTGCCTTCTTTGTGGGGCGTGCTCAGGCAGTGGCTCGGTGTTGTTGAAGGGTGCTTGCCGTGGATGTCAGGGTTGACCAGGTCATTTGGAAGGCCCTTCTGACCAGACATCCGTGTTTGCGGACTCTTGTCACTGGTCTGTGGTTGTTTCTCAACTGCAGATAGGGCCTTTACCACTAGGTGGCACTAGATGATGGCTTCGAGGACAGTGCTCATCAAACCACCAATGGTGAGAACACAATTTTCTCTTTTAGTTATTGAAATATAATTGATCTATACAATGTCATGTCAGTTTCAGGTGTGCAACATAGTGATTCAACAAGCCTGTGCAGTACTCAGCACTCACCATCATTAAGTATATTCACCATCGGTCTCGGTACAGTGTTATTATATTATTATTATTTTTAAAGATTTTATTTATTTATTTGACAAAGCGGTAGAGAGAGAGCACAAGTAGGCAGAGTGGCAGGCAGAGGGAGAGGGAGAAGCAGGCTCTCTGCTGAGCAGGGAGCTGGACATGGGGCTCGTTCCCAGGACCCCAGGATCATGACCTGAGCCGAAGGCAGCCACTTAACCGACTGAGCCAATATTATTGACGATATTCCTGAGGTACATTTTGTCTTTGTGAGTTATTTATATTTGTTGAAGTTTGTACCTCTTAATCCCCATCACCAATTTCACCCACCCCCGCCTTTCCCTCTGGCAATCACCGGTTTCCTTTCTGTGTTTAAGAGTCTATTTTGTTTGCCTTCGGCTCAGGTCATGATCCTGGAGTCCTGGGATCGAGTCCCACGTGGTACTCCCTGCTCAGCGGGGAGTCTGCTTCTCCCTCTGACCCTCTTCCCTCTTGTGCTCTCTATCTCTCATTGTCTCTCTCTCAAATAAATAAATAAAATCTTTAAAAAAAAAGAGTCTATTTTGTTTTGTTTGTTTAGAGAAAAGAGTTTTCATGGCACTTAAACCCCGAGCACACACTTCAGCAAAAGCTTCACAAAACAATCTTTAACTCTTACAGTGTGTAATGCCTACTCCTATTTTCTAGTTTACTCTAGTTGACTGCATTTTCTAAGACGGGGATTTGCAGACTACTACGTTGATTTTATGACATGGATGGGTCACAATTCACTGTTTGAAAAGCACTGTTTTAGACAATGGAGCCTGTTCACCCTTGTAAAACTCTGTGGGTCAGTTTTCCTTGACAATCTAGGCTTGTAGCAAATTGTGTCCCTTAGTGCGTACTTTGTGTGTTTCTGTGTTGAGCTGCTGCCTTGAGTAGCCGCCTTGAGTAGCCGAAGGTATGTGCTTCCTTATGGGTATCTGTGGTTGTGGCCACATGGGCCCTCATGGGAGAGAGTGGAGGGGGTGCATGTACAGGATTAGCACAGACTGTAGTCAAGGCAGCAGTAAGCCTTGTCAATGGATACAAAGAGAAGATATGATATCTATCTGCTTCTGGAAACTCAGAACCCAGCTGGTTGATATCACACACACACACACCCCGCTCCCCCCACACACACCCTACCTCTTTCACCTTACTCATCAAACGACTGGAAATGAGGTAATGGGCTCAGGATATCATTTAGGATGTTTCAGCCTATAATAACAGAAGACCAACTGCATTTGATTTATTTATTACTTATTTTTATTTATTTATTTATTTATTTTTTTAAGATTTATTTATTTTAGAGAGAGAGAGAGTGCAGGGCGGGAGAAGGGCCGAGAGAGAGGGAGGGAGGGAGAGAGGGAGAGAGAATCCCGAAACAGACTCCTGGCTAAGGATGGAGTCCATCATTGGGCTTGATGCCAGGACCCCGAGAAAATGACCTGAGCCTAAACCAAGAGTTGGCCGTTCAACTGCGCCACCCAGGTGCCCCTCCATTTGGTTGAAATGTTAAAGACATTTATTAATTCACAAGATATCCATTGAGAGGCAAGGGCCAAAATGGCTTCACATGGCCTTAGGGATCCAGGCTCCTTTCCCTACTTCTCGTCGTCGTAAGGCTGGTTTCCTCACAGTTGCCAGAAGACCTTCAGTGGTAATCTGGGCTTCAGCTCCCTGGGTTAGAACACTAAGACTTTGATTCCTTGTAGTGTAGACAGGAGAGAGTTTAGGCTACCATAGCATTTTGCAGGTTGTGTAGACCAGAGAGTGCAGGCTAGTATGGCATTTTCTAGATTGTAGCTGTTGTGTTTCTTTGTTCCTGGTTTTCCCCACTATGACGTGCTGAAAGCAATGACTGGTACCTAATACAGAGGCGAGGGAAATGCTTAGGTAGTCATTCATGAGTTTTACAAAACAATCCTGGATTTCCTTTCCTACAGACACAGAACTTCTGGTCAAGCAGAGTTGTCTGAGTGGCTCTCGCCAGTAAGTTTGCTGAGGGAATAAGTGGTGGCAGGTCTTCTTGGTGAGGGATGAGGTGAGGTTCTGTCCTCTAGGGTCCTGGGGAAGGAGTTAGCCACATGAGTAAAGAGAGGGAAGAAATGGGTGCCGTGGGGAGGGTGAGGGGCCATGTTTGGGAGCACCAAGACATATGGCTGAGTCTGCTGACATTTGTAATGGAGCACCGAATGTGCCTCTGTTGGCCTTTTGAGGTAGATGATTTTCCTTCCTGACCTGGTTCCTGAGAACTGGGTCAGATCCTACTGACCTCAACTCACCTGCCTCCTTTCCTCCTCCAGGTTTGCAGTAAGCCTTGGCTACTGGCATGACCCTTACATCCAGCATTTTGTAAGACTGTCTAAGGAGAGGAAGGCCCCCGAAATTAACAGAGGCAAGTGACCCCCCCCTCCCAGCGTCCCCTCATCAGCCCAGAGACCTGAGCTTTTAGGGATTCATTCTACAAAAGTGAGAGTTCCAGTGTTCATTCTCTCCAGTGGCGTATGAAAGTGCTCATTTTCCAACATCCTCACCGACACAGTGTATTAGGAACCTTTTCATCATGGTTAATCTGATATGGGAAGGATGGTATCTTACAGTAATTTTATTTTATATTCCTCTTATGTGGGGGTGAAGTTGAAGATGATTTTTATATGCTTAAGAGACACTCATATTATTTTTTACTGTAAACTGTTCAAGTAAGGAATTACTTTCATGGCCTTAGTAAAATAATAGTGACACTATTAGGCTCTGCAAGTCCTTTTTATCAAGGCAGTGAAAGGATTTGAGACGGGAGGGTGTCTCAGTCTCAGCCAGATTGAGAAATTGACCAAATGACCACAGTCCTTGGGCATGCAGGGAATCCTGGCCCTAAAGATGGAGCCCATGGGTAGATTCTATAAGAAATGCAAAGAAAGTATAAAGTGGTGGTCCCTGAGAATAAGGACATGGACCTTACTTGGAGCTGAGGGTGAACCCAGGCATCGGGGAGATGGGGCCAGGCCTGGCTAAGAGGCCTGAAGGCTCCCTCCCTGGCTCCTGAGGCAGCTTTCCTAACCAGTGCTGCAGAGACAGGGACCCACCTTGGGGGCCCGGGAGATGGGCGCTCCAGGGAGCGTGTCAGCCGGCCTTCCTTCCTTCCTTTCTCTGCCTGGGCTGCATCTCCAGACTGGGGCCCACTAGGAGAATGCTTCCCTAACAGCGTGTTGTGAGCATCTTTAAAGTTTTTTCCAATAACCAATCTGTTGTGGACGATATTCTATAACATACATTAAAAATGATTCCTGAGAAAAATAAAATGCAAGAAACACATAAAGTAGAAGCTCAAGTTATTTATTAGGAGAATGAATAGACATAGAATTCCTTGTCACATTGCAGTAAGTTTCTAAATGCTACTCAAATTTTGTTCTTAAAGTAGTTATACTTAAGCAGCAGGGCTTTAGAACAGATATTATCTTCCTTTCCCTCTGTTTTTATTTTTCATTTCCTTTGCTCCACCTTCCCATTCTCCTGGAGCTGAGCAAGTCCATTTATTGGCAATGCAGATGGTCTGTGAGGCCATTTTATTTATTTTTTAAAAGATATTATTTATTTGAGAGAGAGAAAGAGAGAGCGCAAAGGAGGGGGAGCGGCAGGCAGAGGGAGAAGCAGGCTCCCCATTGAGCAGGTAGCCCAACATGGGGCTGGATCCCAGGACCCTGAGATCTTGACCTAAGCTGAAGGCAGTTAACCGCTTGAGCCACCCAGGTGCCCCATGAGGCCATTTTATAAACAGAGGCTCTTACCCGCATGGATGGAGATGAAGGGAACACGGTAAGAAATATAGCCTTTTTTTTCTTTTCTTTTTTTGCTGTGACATTTATCTGTCCCATATAATGACCCCAAAATATTATTTTCATCATGATCTCGTCATTTTGACTTTTTGCAGAGTCCTGAGTAGCTTTCACCTAGCCACAAAAAAGCACATTTCCTGAAGGAATATTTAGATCTGACTTGTCTTTCATAAGTAAATTTACGGACCATTTTATTTTTAAGATAGTTAATTCTACCGTTAAATAGATTGTACTTACTTTGGTTCTAGCAAGCTTTAAATAAAAAAAAAGGAAGAGAATGTGAAAGTCACTCTCTCTCCCATGAAGTCCAGAGATAAACCACTGACCCTGAAGAAGAGCAGGAGAGTCCTCATTTTCTCTTCTCCTGGGGTGGGCTCTGCAAGGATGATTTCCGACCTCACTGAACGATAGCTTGTCTCTGTCTCTCTCTCAGGATATTTTGCTCGAGTCCATGGCGTCAGTCAGCTGATAAAGGCATTTCTACGGAAGACAGAATGTCATTGTCAAATTCTAAATCTTGGGGCTGGGATGGATACCACCTTCTGGAGATTAAAGGTAAATGAAAATTCCCCTTCTTTCCTGAATTGTTTCATTTGTGAAGGTGCCCGCCTGGTTCAAAAATGTTAAAAATATATTCAGAAGGAATGCAGTAACTGCCTGTCTTGCACCCCTGTCCCCAGCTGCTTGCACCTGCTGCTACCATCAGCCACATAAGTGATGTCACCAGAGCCTGGTGAAGGATGGGCGCCTGGCTTCCCATCCTTTGTTGTTACAAACAGGGGTTATGGTAAAAATCCTTGTAGACATGTCCTCTGCACGTGTGGAAGAACCCTGCCAGTGGAATTGTGAGACCCAGAGCCCCTGCATCTGCCATATTGATGATAACGAAGACTTTATTGTCATCATGACAGTGTCTTTGGTACAGTTTGGGGATGTGCAAGGCTGGGTGATGGTGATATGACACAAAGGCCTTTTGTAGCTATTCCCTGATTTGATCCCTCACCTGCTCTGTTAGGGGGCAAGAACAGGTGTAACTATGCTCACTTACAGGAAAGAAGATGGGTCCGGTTAGTGCAGAACCAGGACCAAAGCGCTGGTCTTGGATTCTGGGCTGGAACTGAAGTGTGCAACCTGTTCCCGACGACACCTTCACCCATTGCATTTTCTTTCCTGTACATTTGTACGGATTTTTCTGTTTTTTCTATTAGGTCAGTCATGTGGCAGTGATGGGTTCGGGAGTTTCCCCAGAGTTCTTGCAGACATTTACCAAGATAAATTAGAGCGTGTGGGCATAACGCAACCTGCATATGTGTTTTGTCCCTAATGAGCTCTCCTGATAAGAAGGTCTTTGGCCATCAGTGTTCCCGACCTTTCTATTACTCAGGTGAAAACTCAGCAGCCTCAGCCTGGCCTGATATCAATCATTTGCCTCTGCCTTTTTCATTCAGGTTAGGAGAGCTCACATTTATGAGGTGCTTGCACTTCCATGACCTCATGAATTAACTTGGGAGCTCTGGGGGGGTGGGTTACACAGATAGGGAAAGGGGGGCACGAGAGCCTGTGTCTCCCCCAAATTGGACAGCCAGTGGGGCTGGAGCGTGGAACAGACAATGGACTGCAGCTCCTCCAAGTCCAGGTTCCTTCCCTGTTCTCTACACAGAGCCCTGTGCTCGTTCAGGGGGGTCTTTGCAGTCTTCTGTCCACGTTGGTGTCTGTACCTCAGTGACCATGGTGTGGTGGAAGGAGCTGGAACAGAATGCAGGGGCAGAACGTGTGCAGTGTGAGCAGAAGCCGCTGAAGAAAAGCCTCCTTTCAGCCCAACTCCCTTTTCCCTTGGTCCCGAGGTTTGGTTTCTCCCCCGTCATGTAGGTCGGTTAATAATGAATAAGTCTGGCATTTTTATTTTTGGTCAAGGTACACCGAGACCTAGGTACCCCTTCCAAGAGAAAGGTTATCTGTCAGGAGTGAGGAAGGCTAATAGCATAGGGTCTAAAAGATTTTATGGAGGAATTTTGGTTTGTTTGATAATTATATTGGTCCAAAGGTTTTTTGTTTTTTTTTTTAATCTGCGTTTCTTTAAAAAAAAAATGCTTGTTTGCTCTTTGGAGTCTAGGTCAAATGAGCAAAACTTGCCTGCTCTCACTGGGGGGGATGCTTTGTGATATTAGCTGTTGTATCCTATTTGATCCCCTAAATGCTGGTCCCAACCCCCCCCACACACACATTGGGTTCCTGACCCTCCCTAATCTGTCTCAGTCTGGGTTTTGGAAAAGTCTGTTAGGTCCTACTTCCCCAGCACCTCTCAGTGCCTCCCCACATCCATCCCAGTGGCGCCCCCCCCCCCCCAGTTCAGGCTCCCCGTGACTTCTTCCCTGGACCTTCTTCCTGGACGACTGTGAGATCCTTCTAACTTTTGTCCTCCATCCGTTCTCCATGCGGAGACCAAAGTCACCTAAACAATACATTTCTGACCATATCGTTCCTAATTTAAGGCGCTAAGTACGCCTTTGCTATTTGGGGCCTAGTGTTCAGTACGTGAAGATGGTCAGTCAGTGTATGAGGGAATACAGAATTAGAAAACTCACTGTGTATTTTTCCTCAGGATGAAGATCTTCTCCCAAGTAAATATTTTGAGGTCGACTTTCCAATGATAGTCACGAGAAAGCTGCACAGCCTCAAGTAAGTGTGGCTTGGACCAGAGGACAGAGCCTCTGGATTCACAGGCAGCGGTCAGTAGGGGGCCGGTCTGCATGCCGGAGACCTCATTTTACGGGGCTGTCCTTGCACCCCCACACCGCTTTCTTGCTGGCCCTGGGATCCTCATTCCAACCTCTCGAGCAGTCCTTCCAAATGCAGTAGACACCCACCCTTGGGACTGTTCTGTCCATGAACGTCATTTCTCTGAACCTTGAGAAGAAATGACCTACAATAGTTTAATCATCGGAATTGTTCTGTGTCTTTTGTGTACTTGGATATCTCCAGGGCATAGAGAGGTGCCAGGCCCAGAGCAGATGTCAAGTAAATATTGTTCGTGCAAATGACGAGAAGGCTGAACTCAGTCATTTACTATACGTGAGATATTCCGGGGGCCGCTCTGAGGCCAGATTTTAAAAAGTTTGCAGAGTTGTAGAGGACAAGTTTGTGAATCTCTGCTGGGACTTTTTGTAGCACCATGTGAAATGCTTCACTTGGATCATCATTCAGTGCTCAGAGCAGACTCGTGAATTCCAGTGGGGAAGCTGAGGCTCAAAGCAGTGAAGCGAATATCCGTCAGGGCACCTGTGGACGAAAGGGTGGAGCTGAGATTTAAACCCTGGCCTCAAGCCAAAGTCAAGGTTTCTTAGTGGTTTTGACCTGTACCCCCTTCCCTGTTTTTAAATGAGTGATTTCAATAAAATGCCAGGTCTTACATTTAAAAAAATTTTTAGTGCACATGGAAGTTTCTAATTCTCAACATCTGGACATATTTTTCAAGTATGAGCTTATTCTACTTTATCCTATAAAAACAAGGTTTTCACCCTTTCCAAATACAAGATTCTGTTACGGTAAATATGCTTTTTAGTTGCCGTCTGGCATCTGAGGCTGTGCATCTGCAGAGGACATCCTAGCTTGTTGGGGAACCCCGAGTGAAATAAGAGTAAGTGGGCTCTCACTTAAGCCCAGAGGTGGCCTCTGGGCTGAAAAATGCTTTGGCCTTTGTGTGTGGTTGTTTGATAGAGGATTTGGCTCTCTGAGGTCTGATTTTTGCATATTGTGAAGGAGGAGACTCATCACATAAATGTTACTGACTTCTGGTCTGAATAGAGTCCGTTTTTCAGTTAACTGTGAGCAATAAGCACTGTGTTAAAAATTTTGTTGGAGAAGAGGCAGGAAACTAGATATGGCTTGGAAAACACTGGAACATCAGGAAAATTCTTGCTCACTATCCTGAGCGATTTTGAGTCTTCAGTATTTATGATCAGACTGTGACTGGACATCTGATTCGGAGTGTCCTGCTTAGTGACCTCGCCTGAACCCCAATCCACTGAAGTATGAGTGTGTGTGCTGGGGGCCAGATGTCATGAAGCAGAAGGCCCTGTGCAGTGATGGCCCTTGCAGGATGTATTTGCCGTTTCTGGAGTGGGTGTTTGCAGTTTTGCTGAAACAGCTCCTGGACTCATTTCTCTCTCTTTCCCATCTTCCCACAGAGTCAAGCCTTTCTTATTACAACCCATTATAGAATTACATTCAGAGGACCCACTTCAAAACGGCAAGTACCCTTAACCTACGCGGTACAGTACGGACTATAGAACTCTCTTTGCTTTTTTTCCCCTTTTCCTTTGAAATATGGGGTGTCTGTGTGTGTGTGTGTGTGTATGTGTGTGTGTGTTTGTGCGTCAGAATGTGTGTGCGTCCATGATGTCACACAGCATGTACTTCTGCTGATACATTTACACTGCATCGCGTTTACCGTGAAGCAATTTAGAGCAGATGTCCATAGGTCCCCATTGTTAAATCTTTACAAGTGTGTTTCAGTGATTTGCAAATGGTGTGCAAAAATAGATTTTTTCCGGAATTTCTCCCTTTCCAGCTTGCTTTGGGAACATCCAGTCCGGCAACATCAGACCCTCCCTCCTACATGGCTGCCTCATGGAGGGGGGCAGTCACCCTCCAGTCCCGCCCCCACTGTTCCCCGCTGTCTGTACCTGACCTGCTACACCTATTAGGTCACCTCCTTGGCCCCTGTGCTCCGGTTTTCGCCCTCACGTTTTTATTATGAGTGTTTCCATCAACTTTCTGCTCACTTCTATGCCTTTCAAACCAAGGGAAACCTCTTCCAGAATGTTCCATCGTTTCCAGTCTGTGTCTGGCAGAGTAGTTCAAGGGACTTATTAATAATTCAGGTCAGAAGACTTGCCCAGGAGGCGGAGGAAGATGGCGGAGGAGTAGGAGACCTAGATTTCGTCTGGTCTCAGGAATTCAGCTGAATAGGGATCAAACCATTCTGCACACCTACGAACTCAACAGGAGATCGAAGAGGAGAGTAGCAACAACTCTCTGAACAGAGAGGCGACCACTTACTGGAAGGTAGGATGTGCGGAGAAGTGAATCTGAGGCGATATTCGGGAGGATAGACGGCGGGGGGGGCCTCCGTCGGCCGCTTCTGGCGAGTGATAGAGCCGCGGAGCACAAAATCGGACCTTTTAGAAGTTGGCTCCACTGAGGGACGTCGCTCCAGTGGCTAAGCGGGGGGTGGAATCCTCCCGGGACAGTGTGGTCTCAGGACCCTTGGGGTCACAGAAAGACCGGGGGTGCCTGAGTGCGGCAGAGCTCCCAGGTATCAGAGCGGGGAAGCCGGCTGCAGAGACGGAGCCGAGGCGCGGGCTCTCAGCTCGGGGTCGCCATAAACTGTGATCCGCGGCCCAGTCGGGCCACTGCTCCTCCAGCAGGGACCCAACAAGCGGCAGAGCCGGGGAGACTCCCCTTCCTTCCCGGGGAGGAGCGGCGCGGGACTGCACCGCAGGGATCTGCTGGGTTTGGAGACTCCACATGGGGTCGGGTGCCAGAGATAACAACGCTCGGTCACAGGCCGGGTGAGCACGGAGTGCGGCCGGAGATCGGGGACACGGGAGTGACTGCTTTTCTCTGGGGGCGCACTGAGGAGTGGGGCCCTGAGTTCTCAGCTCCTCCGGGTGGAGATTGGGAGGCCACCATTTTTGCCCTGGTCCTCCAAGGCTGTACCGAGAGCTTGCAGGGAACAAAAGCTCCTGAGAGCAAACCGGAGCAGCTTCCTTAGCCCGGACCAACAAGGGCAGGGCAGTTCAGCCTCCGGCAAAGACATTTGGAAACAACAGCAACAGGCCCCTCCCCCAGAAGATCAGCACAAACAGCCAGCAAGCCAAGACCAAGTTTACCGATCAAGGAGAACGGGAGAACTCCAGCGCTAGGGGAATACTGCACATAGAATTCATGGCTTTTATTTACCATGATTCATTAGTTCATCAAAGTTAATTTTTGTTAACGGTTTTTTTTTTTCTTTTTCCCTTTCTCAACCAACATCAATCTCTTTTTAAAAAAAAAAAACATTTTTTATTTTTCATTTTTAGAGTCATATTTTATCCCTTCATAGTAGTTACCCTTATTTTTGGCATATATATATAAGTTGTTCTCTCTTTAAAATTTTGAGGTACAGTTTCTTCTAACAGATCAAAATATACCCTAAATCACTAGTGTATGGCTCTGTTCTAGTCTCCTGCCTGATCACATTCTCTCCATTTTTTCTTTTTTTTTTTTCGTAAATCTTCTTTCTTTTTTCAAACAACTTCTTATCTTATCAAGTCCTTTTATAAAATCTTTTATAATTTTCATCTTTACAGTCATCTTCCATCCCTTCATTGTATCAACCCTTATTTTGTACATATATGTCTTTCTTCCTTTAAAATTTTAGGAGGCACTTTTTTCTAACAGACCAAAATACGCCCAAAATCTAGTGTGTGGCACTGATCTATGCAGTAGCCTGATCATATTTGATCATATTCTGCTTTTTTTGTATTGTTCTGTTTTTGTTTTTATCTTTTTTTCTTTTTTTTTTTCTCTTTCTTTTTTCTTTCTTTCCCTTTCTTTTCCCCTGGTGTCAGGTCTTTTCTGATTTGTATACAGTATATTTGCTGGGGACGTTGTAAACCTGTTAGCATTTTGTTCTCTCATTCATCTATTCTCCTCTGGACAAAATGACAAGACGAAAAAAATCATCTCAGCAAAAAGACAACAGGTAGTACCGTCTGCCAGGGACCTACTCAATACGGACATTAGTACGATGTCGGACCTAGAGTTCAGAATCATGACTTTAAAGATACTAGCTGGGCTTGAAAAAAGCGTGGAAGTTATTAGAGAAACCCTTTCTGGAGAAATAAAAGAACCTAAATCTAACCAAGTCGAAATCAAAGAGGCTATTGATGAGGTGAAATAAAAAATGGGGGCACTAACTGCTAGGATAAATGAGGCAGAAGAGAGAATCAGTGATATAGAAGACCAAATGATGGAAAATAAAGAGGCTGAGAAAAAGAGAGAGAAACAACTATAGGATCACGAGGGCAGAATTCGAGAGATAAGTGATACGATAAGACGAAACAACATTAGAATAATTGGGATCCCAGAAGAAGAAACAGAGAGAGGAGCAGAAGGTATATTGGAGCAAATAATAGCAGAGAACTTCCCTAATGTGAGGAAGGAAACAGGCATCAAAATCCAGGAGGCACAGAGAACCCCTCTCAAAATCAATAATAATAGGTCAACACCCCGACATCTAATAGTAAAACTTACGAGTCTCAGAGACAAAGAGAAAATCCTGAAAGCAGCTCGGGGGAAGATATATGTAACCTACAATGGTAAAAATATTAGATTGGCAACAGACCTATCCACAGAGACCTGGCAGGCCAGAAAGGACTGGCAAGATATCTTCAGAGCACTAAACGAGAAAAATATGCAGCAAGAATACTATATCCAGCGAGGCCGTCATTGAAAATAGAAAGAGAGATAAAAAGCTTCCAGAACAAACAAAAACTAAAGGAATTTGCAAACACGAAACCAGCCCTCCAAGAAATATTGAAAGGGGTTCTCTAAGCAAAGAGAGAGCCTAACAGCAGCAAAGATCAGAAAGGAGCACAGACAACATACAGTAACAGTCACCTTACAGGCAATACAATGGCACTAAACTCATACCTTTCAATATTTACCCTGAATGTAAATGGGCTCAATGCCTCAATCAAAAGGCACAGGCTATCGGATTGGATTAAAAAACAAGACCCATCAATATGCTGTCTGCAAGAGACTCATTTTAGACCCAAAGACACCCCCAGATTGAAAGTGAGGGGGTGGAAAACCATTTACCATGCTAATGGACACCAAAAGAAAGCTGGGGTGGCAATCCTTATATCAGACAAACTAGATTTTAAAACAAAGACTGTAATAAGAGATGAGGAAGGACACTATATCCTACTTAAAAGGTCTATCCAACAAGAAGATCTAACAATTGTAAATATCTATGCTCCTAACATGGGAGCAGCCAATTATATAAGGCAATTAATAACAAAAGCGAAGAAACACATTGACAACAATACAATAATAATGGGGGACTTTAACACCCCCTGACTGAAATGGGCAGATCATCTAAGCAAAAGATCAACAAGGAAATAAAGACTTTAAATGACACACTGGACCAAATGGACTTCACAGACATATTCAGAACATTCCATCCCAAAGCAACGGAATACACATTCTTCTCTAGTGCCCATGGAACATTCTCCAGAATTGATCACATCCTACGTCACAAATCAGGTCTCAACCGGTACCAAAAGTTTGGGATCATTCCCTGCATATTTTCAGACCACATGCTTCAAAACTAGAACTCAATCACAAGAGGAAAATCGGAAAGAACTCAAATACATGGAGGCTAAAGAACATCCTACTAAAGAATGAATGGGTCAACCAGGAAATTAAAGAAGAATTAAAAAAATTCATGGAAACCAATGAAAATGAAAACACAACTGTCCAAAATCTTTGGGATACAGCAAAGGCAGTCCTGAGTGGAAAGTATATAGCAATACAAGCCTTTCTCAAGAAACAAGAAAGGTCTGAAATACACAACCTAACCCTACACCTAAAGGAGCTAGAGAAAGAACAGCAAATAAAGCCTAAACCCAGCAGGAGAAGAGAAATAATAAAGATCAGAGCAGAAATCAATGAACTAGAAACCAAAAGCACAGTAGAACAGATCAAGGAAACTAGGACCTAGTTCTTTCAAAGAATTAACAAGATTGATAAACCCCTGGCCCGACTTATCAAAAAGAAAAGAGAAGTGACCCAAATCAACAAAATCATGAATGAAAGAGGAGAGATCACAACCAATACCAAAGAAATACAAACAATTATAAGAACATATTATGAGCAACTCTATGCCAGCAAATTAGATAACCTGGAAGAAATGGGGGCATTCCTAGAGATGTATCAAGTACCAAAATTGAAGCAGGAAGAGATAGAGAACCTGAACAGACCTAGAACCACTAAGGAAATTGAAGCAGTCATCCAAAATCTCCCAAGAAACAAAAGCCCAGGGCCAGATGGCTTCCCAGGGGAATTCTATCAGACATTTCAAGAAGAATTAATACCTATTCTCCTGAAACTGTTCCAAAAAATAGAAATGGAAGGGAAACTTCCAAATTCATTTTATGAGGGCACCATTACCTTGATCCCAAAACCAGACAAAGACCCCATGAAAAAGGAGAATTACAGACCAATATCCTTGATGAACATGGATGCAAAAATTCTCACCAAAATCCTAGCCAATAGGATCCAACAGTACATTAAAAGGATTATTCACCACGACCAAGTGGGATTTATCCCTGGGCTGCAAGGCTGGTTCAACATCCGCAAATCAATCAACGTGATACAATACATTAACAAAAGAAAGAACAAGAATCATATGATCCTCTCAATAGATGCAGAAAAAGCATTTGACAAAGTACAGCTTCCTTTCTTGATCAAAACTCTTCAGAGTATAGGGATAGAGGGTACATACGTCAATATCATAAAAGCCATCTATGAAAAACCTACAGCGAATATCATTCTTGATGGGGAAAAACTGAGAGCTGTATGTGGAAAACCCAAAAGACTCCACCTCAAAACTGCTAGAACTCATACAGGAATTCAGTCAAGTAGCAGGCTATAAAATCAATGCACAGAAATCAGTGGCATTCCTATAAACCAACAACAAGACAGAAGAGAGACAAATCAAGGAGTCAATCCCATTTCCAATTGCACCCAAAACCATAAGATACCTAGGAATAAATTTAACCAAAGAGGCAAAGGATCTGTACTCAGAAAAGTATAAAACACTCAGGAAAGAAATTGAAGAAGACACAAAGACACAAAGAAATGGAAAAACGTTCCATGCTCATGGATTGGAAGAACCAACATTGTGAAGATGTCAATGCTACCTAGAGCAATCTACACATTCAATGCAATCCCCATCAAAATACCATCCACTGTTTTCAAAGAAATGGAACAAATAATCCTAAAATTTGTATGGAACTATAAGAGACCCCGAATAGCCAGAGGAATGTTGAAAAAGATAAGCAAAACTGGCGGCATCACAATTCCAGACTTCCAGCTCTATTACAAAGCTGTCATCATCAAGAGAGTATGGTACTGGCACAAAAACAGACACATAGATCAATGGAACAGAATCGAGAGCCCAGAAATGAGCCCTCAACTCTATGGTCAACTAATCTTTGACAAAGCAGGAAAGAATGTCCAATGGCAAAAAGACAGTCTCTTCAACAAATGGTGTTGGGAAAATTGGACAGCCACATGCAGAAGAATGAAACTGGACCATTTCCTTACACCACACACAAAAATAGACTCCATCCAAATGGTTGAAAGACCTAAACGTGAGACAGGAGTCCATCAAAATCCTAAAGGAGAACACAGGCAGCAACCTCTTCGACCTCAGCCGCAGCATCTTCTTCCTAGAAACATCGCCAAAGGCACGGGAAGCCAGGGCAAAAATGAACTATTGGGATTTCATCAAGATAAAAAGCTTTTGCACAGCAAAAGAAACAGTCCACAAAACCAGAAGACAACCGACAGAATGGGAGAAAGTATTTGCAAATGACATATCAGATAAAGGACTAGTATCCAAAATCTATAAAGAATTTACCAAACTCAACACCCAAAGAACAAATAATCCAATCAAGAAATGGGCAGAAGACATGAACAGACATTTTTCCAAAGAAGACATCCAAATGGCCAACAGGCACATGAAAAAGTGCTCAACATCGCTCGGCATCAGGGAAATCCAAATCAAAATCTCCATGAGATACCACCTCACACCAGTCAGAATGGCTAAAATTAACAAGTCAGGGAACGACAGATGTTGGCGGGGATGTGGAGAAAGGGGAACCCTCCTACACTGTTGGTGGGATTGGAAGCTGGTGCAACCACTCTGGAAAACAGTATGGAGGTTCCTCAAACAGTTGAAATTAGACCTACCATTCGATCCAGTAATTGCACTACTGGGTATTTACCCCAAAGATACAAATGTAGGGACCCGAAGGGGTACTTGCACCCCAATGTTTATAGCAGCAATGTCCACAATAGCCAAACTGTGGAATGAGACAAGATGTCCATCGACAGATGAATGGATAGAGAAGATGTGGTATAT
The DNA here is from genome assembly GCF_003265705.2 of Callorhinus ursinus. Taxonomy (NCBI): domain Eukaryota; kingdom Metazoa; phylum Chordata; class Mammalia; order Carnivora; family Otariidae; genus Callorhinus; species Callorhinus ursinus. The sequence continues at coordinate 1,009,721 of NW_027397182.1, read as the reverse complement.
ATACACAATGGAATATTATGCAGCCATCAAAAGAAATGAGATCTTGCCATTTGCAACGACGTGGATGGAACTGGAGGGTGTTATGCTGAGTGAAATAAGTCAATCAGAGAAAGACATGTATCATATGACCTCACTGATAGGAGGAATTCTTAATCTCAGGAAACAAACTGAGGGTTGCTGGAGTGGTGGGGGGTGGGAGGGATGGGGTGGCTGGGTGATAGACATTGGGGAGGGTATGTGCTACGGTGAGCGCTGTGAATTGTGCAAGACTGTTGAATCACAGATCTGTACTTCTGAAAGAAATAACACAACATAGTTTAAGAAAAAAGAAAAAGAAAAAGAAAGCAGGAGAGGAAGAATAAAGGGGAGTAAGTCAGAGGGGGAGACGAACCATGAGAGATGATGGACTCTGAAAAACAAACTGAGGGTTCCAGAGGGGACGGGGGTAGGGGGATGGGTTAGCCTGGTGATGGGTATTAAAGAGGGCACATTCTGCATGGAGCACTGGGTGTTATGAACAAACAATGAATCATGGAACACTACATCAAAAACAAATGATGTAGTATATGGTGATTAACATAACAATAAATTAAAAAAAAAAGAAGAAGAAGACTTGCCCAGAAGGATGGCCTTCTTGGATGGTGGACACAGATCACACAGGAAACACTGGGCAGCCAGAGAGGCCTCTATGCAACCACGGTGCCATAGTCATGCTCCTCGTGAAGAAACGCCTCCACGTAGAACATCTCCCCCATCCTCTGTTTCCTCCTACAAATTATAAGTAGAACCTGTGCAGGCTTTGCCATGTGCTGGCCTAGCTGTTTTCTCCACACTGTAGCTCTCCTGGTTTTCTGTGTATTTGGTGAGTACTTGTGTCAGAATGATTACCTGTAATGGAAGAGCTAACACTTGGCATCACCTTTGATCCATCAGTACACAAATGTATGAAGTAGAAAGTAGGGACCCTCCACAATCTCTCCCCCCACCAAGATAACCAATGTTCGGAGTGTTTTCTCTTGTGAAGGAACAGTGCACCTAGAGACGGATCAATATCATACATGAGAAAACACACACATAAATAAGATCCAGTGCCTGGCACTTAGAAGTTTCGATAAATTTTTGTTGAAAGAAGGTATGTACACATTGAATAAATACATAGGTTGTAGTTCAATATATATCTGTTGAATTAGTGAATCTGTATTTCTCAAAATAGATTTATGTATAATTTTAATAAGGTGAATAATTTACATGTCCTGTTTTGTAACTCGCTCTTTTTGCATCCTAGTGACTCATGGCTGTCTTCCTATTGGCATATATAGGTCTGCCTCATTATGTTCTCCCTGGCATGGAAATTCCATTTCACTTAATGTATTCAGTACCAACGGTCCTTTAGATAGCTGCATTTTTTTATGGTTTTCTAGTAAACAGTGTTGTAGAAAGCACAGGTACACGTGCATATTTGCAGGAATTGCTGGTTCAAGGAATTGTCCCTTATGAATTCTAATAGCTACTGCCAAACTGTTCTTCCAGACCCTCTTTAGTAAATTGTATTTTCATGAGAGTAGACGAGGATTCTTACCCTACACCCTCACTAACAGTGGCTGTTACCATTAAAACAAAAATTTCTGCCTATCTTCCAAACCTATTAATTTAAAATCTTTAGAATAACTTTGAATGTGCTATGGAGTTGGAGTATCCTTCCTTCCTTTTATTGGCCTGCAGGATTCCTTTGTAAAGTCCATTGGGAATGTGTCAGTGGCATTGTTTCATTTTCTTTTCAATTGCTAGGAATCCTTTAGAACATAAAGATACATTCTTTGATAAAAGTCCCTCATCAGTGTTTTTTGGGCAGATTTTTTTGTTAGTTGTTTGCTTGCTTTTGAACTCTGTGTTTGTTTCTCATGTAGGCACATTTTCTGGTCCTATGCTTTTAGTTTTTGATCTTGCCAGCATACCGAGAAAGGAGAATTTGAATAAAAATAAGGGAAATACAAATGTGAGTGAAGGCCTGACAAAAGTGATAGGTGATCATAAAAGTGGCACAAATTTCATTGAAACATTACCTTCCTTCATCAAACCTTTGAGGCTGTGATTGTAAGATTCGCTACTGCTTCTTTATCATTAGGAAACACAAAGTGCTGGCAGGTTAAACTGGTGTTTCTTGACTATTTGATGTATCCTGATTTCATGAATGTTAAAGTGAAAAAAATATGCATTTTTGAATTCACACTTTTTTTTAAGCTGAACTATGCATGGGGAGGAAAACTCAAAGTATATAAATGGGCACCCGGTGAAAAGTAAGTTAGAAGGAGTAAATCAGCTTCTCTTACTCCCCTGTTTAAATCTTCCCACTGTTTGGGATCCACACGGTTAAGCATTCCTCCGTCTGCCTCCTGATTTTACTTTTGACTACAGTAACTCTGATCTGGCTGTCCTGAGCAGAACACTGTCCTGCTGTTGCCTGACTGTCATCTTCGGATCTTCCACTTCCTTCTACCATGGAACTCTTTTCCCCTAATTTTGCCTGCCAGGCTCCTTCTGATCACCTCTGTCTCAGCTTAGCTACTGCCTCCTCTGAGAAGCCCTCCATGACCAGCAGGTGAAAGACTGAACACTGTCCCTCCCACTCTTTTTTTTTAATCACCTTTTATTTGCTTCTTAGCATTTAATACTCTGATATTCTCTTAATTCTTCCTTTCTTTAATAATTCATTGGCTCTCTCCCTCCTCTGCGGGGGTAAGCCTTATGAGAGGCAGCAACCTGTCTCTTGTTCATCACTGCGTCCCCAGCACCTAGAACAATGCCTGGCATGCCAAGATTGTTGGTTAAATATATACGCACCTGAATGGTCAAATGAACGAATGTGTTGGTGTTTTTGTAGTACATCTCAACTCTTTTTTTTTTGATCAGGGATAGAATAACTCACTCCAAGCACACTTTTTAGTAGCATGTATGCTATTTGCAAGAAGGTGCACAGGTATTTGGGAATCATTATTTGATCTCATAATAGGGCAGACAAGTGCCTTCGTAGTCTTTATATTCCTTTTCTGACTTGGGCATTGTGGCACCTGGGGCTCCGACTTCGGGTTTCCCTGCATGTCTGATATCTAGCAGGTTCCTAGGAGGTACATCTTTTAGCTTATGGTGTGTGGCCCAGTGTATTTGAGTCAGCTGAATGGGGTTATCAGCATCATGAGAGTTTTCAGACACTATGGTTTAGCCTCTTTCCCTTTTTCTACTGTGACCTCTCAGAGCTGAGAGAACCTGAGCTATTAGCAACAATATAGAATGGCTGTTGGATGTTCCAGTTCCTTCCATGGTTTGTACCCTTGAGGAAGCTGAGCAAGAAATGCTTCGGGTAAACAACCAAGCAGTTTCCTTTTTTTAAAAAAATTACAATCCATTTTTGGGGCTCAGTCGTTAGGTGTCTGCCTTCAGCTCAGGTCATGATCCCAGGGTCCTGGGATCGAGCCCCATATTGGGCTCTCTGCTCCACAGGGAAGCCTGCTTCTCCCTCTCCTACTCCCCCTGCTTGTGTTCCCTCTCTCGCTGTGTCTCTCTCTGTCAAATAAATAAATAAAATCTTTAAAAAGAAAATTACAATCCATTTTTTAAACTTTTAATTGACAACATTTTTAGGCATACATAAAAATAAATCAGTGAACCTCCACGTGCCCAACATCTAACTTTAACTATGACCAACTTCATCTGTACCAGTGGTTCTAAAAGTTAGTCCTAAACCAGGGGCATCAACACGGCCTAAGCACTTGTTAGAAATACAGGTTTCTAACTTTTAAAAGAATTTGAAAAAATTTCTACTTTTGAAAGATCTGCTGAATCAGAAACTCAGGGAGTGGAGCCCATCAGTCTGTGTTTTAACAAATCCTTCAGGTGATTCTGATGACTGCCAAAGCTTGGGAACCAGTATAAAAACCATTCCATCCAATCTCTGCTGGAGTATTTTAAAGCAAATGTTATCATTTTATTTGTAAATACTTAAGTATAGAGACAATTTTCCTTTAAACACAGTATCTCACAGATTGGCACAACATCTAGAGAGCAGCCAGCCAATCGGTACCATTATTTACATAGGCTTACCCTTTGACCTCCTAATTCCACTCATAGAGACCTATTTGACAGGTGCTTCATGATGTCTATATAAAGATGTTCATTACAGTGCCTCAGATGGAGAAAACTTGGAAATACCACATGCCCGATAGTGAGAGATTGGTTGAGTAAGTTGTTTTATCCACTCATGGAATTCTAGGAAATCATTACAGCGAAGGATGTCATTGATATTACTGTTAAATAGGAAAAGCAGTTTCTGAAAGAATTGGCCCTGTTTGCTTTTTTCTGTGTGAGGTGTGTGTGTATGTTTGTGTGAGAATGTGTTTATGTTGTATATATGAGTTTAAGCACATAGAAAAAAGGACCGGGATGTTCTACACTCAAATACTAATAGTTACCTCTGGAAGGTATGATTTTAGTTCATTTCTCCCCTCTTCGTTCCTGATATTTTTTTCCCCCACAACAGAGGATGTATTTTTATAATGGAGAAAAACAATAAGTTTACTTTAATTTTGAAAGAACTATACCCATTGAAATTATAATCTCTTGGTTAATTTCTGTTGAAATGTTAATCTCTTCTTGGATTTGCAGATGGACACCTGTTGGATTCAAAGAGATATGCCATTATTGGAGCAGATCTCCGAGATTTACCTGAACTGGAAGAGAAACTAAAGAAATGTAACATGAATCCACAGTGAGATTTTTTTTTAACCTCTTCTGCATTTGTGACTTCTTGCTAATATGAAATAAGGCCAGTTAAAATTGCAGCATTATACCTGTGTCCCATTTTTTATTCTGAACTGTTTATCATTTCATTGCTACTGAGAGTGGTGTTCTGAAGTATTTTTAGAAGCGAAGTTTCTCAAGCTTGTTTTCACATCAGAATCACATGTATTGCTTTTGTGACATACTGATGCCTAACATCATAAAGTTTGAGAAAAGATAATTATATGCATAGAAACGTATAATTGCGATATATAAAGGATTAGTATGCAGAATAGATAAAGATAAGCTACTATTAAAAAAAAAGTAAGTCCCATATGAAAACAGGCAAAAGAGAGATGACAAAGTAGCTCAAAGAAATTGAATATCATATGAAAAAGGTATTGAACCTCATTGGTGATGAGATGGAACTCTATTTTAATCGAACCAAGTCGGCAAAAATGTAAAAGTCTGACATTATCAAGTGTCGGCAAGGTTATGTGAGAATGAGAATGGTCGTGCGCCATTGGTGCAAGTGAATTATGAGGAACAATCTGTAAGTATCTACTAAAATTGCAAACATGTGTACCATGTGATTTAGTAGTTCGTTCCACTTTTGGATGTGTGTACTCTGAGAAAGTCTGCGTGCCTGTACAAGGAGGGTGTTCATTATAGGCACTGTTTTTAGTAGCAGAAAATTGGAAACGTTCTAAATGTCCATCAGGAGAAGAATGAGTGAGCAACATGTAAAATGCATGACCTAGATCAGCATGGAGAGAGCTCAAAAACGTAATGTTGCATAAAAAAAAAAATCAAGTTGCAGAATAATACACATAGTGTGATACCAAATGTGTAAAATCAAACCCTCAAAATACAGTACTTCCATGTTCATATCTATGTATCACAGAAGCATTTTAAAAATGGACCAGAAGGGTTCACACCAGATTCTTGGGAGCAGGTACCTTTGGGAGCAGTGGAAGGGAGTGAGATGTGTGGTTTTAGCACACTGATTCTGGTCAAAATTAGATTGGAATTTAACAGTAGAGGGGGATAAAGACATGTCTACACAGCTTACTGTCAGTGAAGATGACACTTTCAACAATATTTTGGGTGAGTAACTCAAGAGAGAGGCTTGAGGGGAAGGTAGGGAAAACAGAAAGTTACTTTAAAAATAAATTGAAGGCAAAGAATCAGTGGCCAGTGATTAAAGAGAGTAGCTAGTAGGGAAATCACTGGTAGAGAAGAGGCCGTAGAGCCCACAGAGGCTAAGAGCCTTGGAGGGAAAGGAAAGCTGTTGTTCTTCTGAGAGGAGAGGAAGAGGGTGAGGACAGGTGCAAATACAGGTGAGCTTTGGGCGATGCAGGGGAGGAAGTGTAGGGAGTTGAAGCCTGACCTTCCGGATACATCTTTTGTTAAAGTGGTGATGGCTGTCATCTCTGCACTTTGAAGTTCTTGTTTACGTGTTTAGCCTAGAATCATAAACCAGGTTATCATCGTTGGGATTTGTATGTCCACCTTTGCAGATGTCAGGGATGGTGCTTACTGACCCAGTACTTACTGTCTAACTCTTTGTGTGTCTCACTGAGTGTTCAGAGAGCAAGGTCAATGCACTGTATGGAATATGCCTCTTTCTTCCTTTGGGGAATGCTTTAGATGGTTCCCAGATCGTAGCATGTAGGGTGTTCTTCTTTCAGCAGAAGGGAAGTCTCGACGTTCAAGGACACCACTGGTTTTCTTGGGGGCATGTTAGTGAGTGGTCAGTAGATTGCTTCAAGGTGACGCTGGTAAGCCTGGAGCCCTCTCAGAGTGAGGAGAGCCCGAGTGTTGGAATCTTATCCTGGATTCCAAGTGACCTCTCCTGCTTACAAGTTATTTAATAGGGGCAGTTTTTTTCTTAAACAAACAACCCCCCCCCCCCAGAAGCCTCTTTGAGCCTCAATTTCTTCATTTATGAACTGGGGTAAAAACTACTTCACAAAATGGTCCTGAAGATTAAGTTAAGTATGCTGTGAAAGCAGTTGAACAGAAATTGGCACATAGACTACAGTCTCCTTTAGATTACTATGGTCACCATGGTAACCAGCTGCCACCTATTGCCACCATAGTAACCTGCTGTTGGAGCAAATCTGCTGAAAGATCAGGGAAATAATCAGTTATAAATCTTGATAGGGAAGTTTGCCTTGCTTTGGACATCTACAAAATGGATGAAGAGCAATGGCTAGAACACGTATTAGAATTACACATATAATTCTATGGGGCTTCATTTGTGCTCTGCATTTTCCTTTACTACTGTCTTTGCTTTGCTTTCACTTATATTTTGAAAAGTATTAATCCGATTTTTAATATTCCCAATGGCTACCTCTTAAAACTACACTGAAAAATGTTTAACTTTACATTTTCAAATAATTCAAATCTACAACAAAGTTGCAAAAATTGTACAAAAAATTCCCACATAGCCTTCTTCACGGGGCTTCCCCACTGTCTTAAGTAAAATTGGGTACCTTTTGCATTGAAAAGGTTTTGGGAGCTGTAGTTCTCTAATTATCAACCTATTAATTGAGGTTTTGGAACTTTTTCCCCACTCATTTACTTTTTCTAATAATTTATGTTGATATAATCTGGGGTTTTAAAACTTAGGTTATTGCTAATTTTAAAACAATTATTTTTTAAACAATTATTCTTTCTGATTTTCAACTTTGTTTGCAACTCAGACTTCATTGTCTTTCCTCTGGATTTAGTGCCCTCAGTTTCTTTATACCCTGTTCCAGTTGGGTCCAGAGAGCGTTTGGATATCTCTTCTTAAATAACTTGAGTTATATACCATTTCATTGTCCAAAAAAAAAGGAAATCCAGATGAACAGTAACGGTGGATAGTTGGTACTATGATCGGGTCAGAGCTGGCACTTACTGGTGGGGAGCCTTTCTGTCTAGTGATTGTGAATTCACACTCTGAGCCCAGCTGTACAGCTTCCATTCTGATGGTAACATATACCATGTTCTTTTCAACTACTTTCCTGGGTATTCGAGTCCAGACAATTTGTTTGTTTTGAGATCCCTCGCCAGTAAACATGGACAGAAACAACCTACTTGCAGTGCCCCTGCGTGGCTCAGTCAGTTGAGCATCTGACTTTTGATTTCAGCTCAGGTCATGATCTCAGGGACATGGGATTGAGCCCCGTGGTGGGCTCTGCACTCAGCGGGGAGCCTACTTGAGATGCTCTCTCTCCCTCTGCCCCTCCCCCATCCCACGTGCACACATGCTTTCTCTAAAATAAGTAAATCTTAAAAAAAATTTTTTTTTTAAAGTAACCCACTTGCTTTGTGAGAAAAATAGCAACCAGCCATGAGGAACAGCGATATTTAGGGGCAGAGAAAGAAAGAGGATACAATGAAGGAGTCAGAGAAGGAGCAGTAAAAGAACCAGGAATAAACCAGCAGAGCTCATATAATTTGGGGCTGTCTGTGTTCCCTTTGAAGAATTAAGGCTTTTGGAGATTTCTCTAGGAGTTTATTGCTTTTCTTATTTCATAATTTGTTCATTACTTCGGGTCTTATCAATCAGAGTGCTTACTAACAAATGTAATTTCCTGAAAATTGTTCTTGTTGTTGTCAATTCTTGATGATAAAGATTTATATAAGAATTAGATTTGGTTAAATGAGTATCACTATTTCTGCATTGTATCTGTCAGTTTTTGATGTGTAACAAAATCTCTCCAAACTCAGTATGTGTGTGTGTGTGTGTGTGTGTGTGTATACCACACCTTCTTTATCCATTCATCTGTCGATGCACATCTGGGCTCTTTCCAGTTTGGCCATTGTGGACATTGCTGCTATAAACATTGGGGTGCAGGTGCCTCTTTGTTGGATCACTATATTTGTATCTTTGGGGTAAATCCCTAGTAGTGCAGTTGCTGGGTTGTAGGGTAGCTCTACTTTCGTCTTTTTGAGGAACCTCCATACTGTTTTCCAGAGTGGCTGCACCAGCTTGCATTCCCACCAACGGTGTAGGAGGGTTCCCCTTTCTCCACATCCTTGCCAACATCTCTCATTTCCTGAGTGGTTAATTTTAGCCATTCAGACCGGTGTGGTTTTGATTTGTAATTCCCTGATGCCGAGTGATGTGGAGCAGTTTTTCATGTATCTGTTGGCCGTTTGTATGTCTTCTTTGGAGAAATGTCTGTTCATGTCTTCTGCCCATATCTTAATTGGATTATTCTTTGGGTGTTGAGTTTGATAAGTTCTGTACAGATTTTGGATACTAGCCCTTTATCTGATAAGACATTTGCAAATATCTTCTCCCATTCTGTCAGTTGTCTTTTGGTTTTGTGGACTGTTTCCTTTGCTGTGCAAAAGCTTTTATCTTGAAGTCCCAATAGTTCAGTTTTGTCTTTATTTCCCTTGGCTTTGGAGACATGTCTAAGCAAGAAGTTGCTGTGGCTGAGGTCACAGAGCTTGCTGCCTGTGTTCTCCTCTAGGATTTCGATGGATTCCTGTCTCACACTTAGGTCTTTTGTCCATTTTGAGTGTATTTTTTGTGTATGGTGTAAGGAAATGGTCCAGTTTCATTCTTCTGCATGTGGCTGTCCAATTTTCCCAACACCATTTGTTGAAGAGACTGTCTTTTTTCCATTGGATATTCTTTCCTGCTTTGTCGAAGATTAGTTGACTATCGAGTTGAGGGTCCCTTTTTGGGTTCTCTCTTCTGTTCCATTGATCTGTGTGTCTGTTTTGTGCCAGTACCATACTGTCTTTTTTTTTTTTTTAGATTTTTTTTTTTATTTGACAGAGAGAGACACAGCGAGAGAGAGAGAGAGAGAGAGAGAGAGAGAGAGAGAGAGCACAAGCAGGGGGAGTGGGAGAGGGAGAAGCAGGCTTCCCGCTGGGCAGGGAGCCTGATGCGGGGCTCGATCCCAGGACCCTGGTATCATGACCTGAGCTGAAGGCAGACGCTTAACGACTGAGCCACCCAGGCGCCCAGTACCATACTGTCTTGATGACTACAGCTTTGTAATAGAGCTTGAAGTCTGGCATTGCGATGCCACCAGCTTTGGTTTTCTTTTTCAACATTCCTCTGGCTATTTGCAGTCTTTTCTGGTTCCATACAAATTTTAGGAATATTTGTTCCAGCTCTATGAAAAAAGTTGATGGTATTTTGATAGGGGTTGCACCAAATGTGTAGATTGCTCTAGGTAGCATAGACATTTTCACAATATTTGCTCATCCAATACATTAGCATGGAACGTTTTTCCATTTCTTTGTGTCTTCCTCAACTTTCATAAGTGTTCTGTAGTTTTTGGAGTAGATCCTTTATCTCTTTGGTTAGGTTTATTCCTAGGTATCTTATGCCCAAAACCATAGTTTTGGGTGCAATTGTAAATGGGATTGACTCCTTCATTTCTCTCTCTTCTGTCTCATTGTTAGTGTATAGAAATGCAACTGATTTCTGTGCATTGACTTTATATCCTGCCGCTTTGCTGAATTCCTGTATGAGTTCTAGCAATTTTGGGGTGGAGTCTTTTGGGCTTTCCACAATTTGTCATCTGCAAAGAGTGAGAGTTTGACTTCTTTGCCGATTTGGATGCCTTTTATTTATTTATTTGACAGAGAGATCACAAGTAGGCAGAGTGGCAGGCAGAGGGAGAAGCAGGCTGCCCACTGAGCAGAGAGTCTCATGTGGGACTTGATCCCAGGACGCTGGGATCATCTCCTGAGCTGAAGACAGATGTTTAACCGACTGAGCCACCCAGGCACCCCTACCTTTTATTTCTTTTGGTTGTCTGATTGCTGTGGCTAGGACTTCTAATACTATGTTGAACAGCAGTGGTGAGAGTGGACATCCCTGCTGTGTTCCTGACCTTAGGGGAAAAGCTCTATTTTTCCCCATTGAGAATGATACTAACTGTGGGCTTTTCCTATATGGTTTTTATGATACTGAGGTATGTTCCCTCTATTCCTGCACTGTGAAGAGTTTTAATTAAGAAAGATGCTGTATTTTATCAAATGCTTTTTCTGCATCTGTTGAGAGGATCATATGGTTCTTGACTTTCCTTCATTTATGTAGGAACACATCGACTGATTTGTGGATGTTGAACCAACCTTGCAGCCCAGGAATAAATTCCACTTGGTTGTGAATAATCCTTTTAATGTATTGTTGGATCTTATTGGCTAGTATTTTGGTGAGAATTTTTCCATCCACGTTCATAGGGATATTGGTCTGTAATTCTTTTTGGTGGGGTCTTTGTCTAGTTTTGGGATCAAGGTAATGCTGGCCTCATAGAAAGAGTTTGGAAGTTTTCCTTCCATTTCTAGTTTTTGAAACAGTTTCAGAAGAATAGGTATTAATTCTTTAAATGTTTGGTAGAATTCCCCTGGGAAGCCATCTGGCCCTGGGTTCTTGTTTGTTGGGAGATTTTTTTTTTTAAAGATTTTATTTATTTATTTGAGAGAGAGAGAGAATGAGAGATAGCACGAGAGGGAAGAGGGTCAGAGGGAGAAGCAGACTCCCCGCTGAGCAGGGAGCCCCCGATGCGGGACTCGATCCTGGGACTCCAGGATCATGACCTGAGCCGAAGGCAGTCGCTCAACCGACTGAGCCACCCAGGCGCCCTTGTTGGGAGATTTTTGATTACTGCTTCAATTTCCTTGCTGGTAATGGGTCTGTTCAGGTTTTCTATTTCTTCCTGTTTCAGTTTTGGTAGTGTATACATCTCTAGGAATGCATCCATTTCTTCCAGATTGCCTAATTTGTTGGCATATAGTTGCTCATAATATGTTCTTGTAATTGTTTGTATTTCTTTGGTATTGGTTGTGATCTGTCCTCTTTCATTCATGATTTTACTTATTTGGACCCTTTCTCTTTTCTTTTTGTTAAGTCTGGCCAGGGGCTTATCAATCTTACTAATTCTTTCAAAGAACCAATTCCTAATTTTGTTGATCTGTTCTACTGTTCTTTTGGTTTCTATTTCGTTGATTTCTGCTCTAATCTTCCTTATGGGCTTCATTTGCTGTTCTTTCTCCAGCTCCTTTAGGTGTAAAGTTAGATTGTGTATTTGAGACCTTTCTTATTTCTTGAGAAAGGCTTGTATTGCTATATACTTCCCTCTCTTTGCTGCATCCCAAAGATTCTGAACAGTTGTGTTTTAATTTTCATTTCCTTCCAAGAATTATTTTAATTCTTTAATTTTCTGGTTGACCCATTCATTCTTTAGTAGGATGCTCTTTAGCCTCCATGTATTTGAGTTCTTTCCAAATTTCCTCGAGTTCCAGTTTCAAAGCATTGTGGTCTGAAAATATGCAGGGAATGATCCCAGTCTTCTGGTACCAGTTGAGACCTGATTTGTGACCCAGTATGTGATCTCTTCTGGAGAATGTTCCATATGCACTCGAGGAGAATGTGTATTCTGTTGCTCTGAATGTATCTATGTGGTCTATCTGGTCCAGTGTGTCATTCAAAGCCCTTGTTTCCTTGTTGATCTTCTGCTTAGATGATCTGGGTCCATTGCAGTGAGTGGGGTGTTAAAGTCCCCTACAATTATTGTATTGTTATCAATATGTTTCTTTAATTTTGTTATTAATTGGTTTATATAATTGGCTGCTCCCATGTTAGGGGCATAAATATTTATAATTGTTAGATCTTTTTATTGGATAGGCCCTTTAATTATGATATAGTGTCCTTCCTCATCTATTGTTACAGTCTTTGGTTTGAAATCTAATTGGTCTGATACAGGGATTGCTATCCCAGCTTTCTCTTGATGTCCAGTAGCATGGTAAATGGTTTTCCACCCCCTCACTTTCAATCCAGAGGTGTCTCTGGGTCTCAAATTAGTCTCTTGCAGTCAGCATATTGATGGGTCTTGCTTTTTTATCCAATCTGATACCCTGTGTCTTTTGATTGGGGCATTTGGCCCATTTTCATTCGGAGTAACTATTGAAACATATGAATTTAGTGCCATTGTATTACCTGTAAAGTCACTGTTTCTGTAAAATGTTCCTTTCTGGTCTATGTTACTTTTGGGCTCTCTCTTCACTTAAAGGATCCCTTTTAATATTTCTTGCAGGGCTGGTTTAGTGATCACAAATTCTTTAAATTTCTTTTTGTCCTGGAAGCTTTTTATCTCTCCTTCTATTTTGAATGACATCCTTGCTGGGTAAAGTATTCTTGGCTATATATTTTTCTCATTGAGCACCCTGAATATATCATGTCAGTCCTTTCTGGCCTGCCAGGTCTCTGTGGATAGGTCTGCTGCCAGTCTAATGTTTTTACCCTTGTAGGTTATGGACCTCTTGTCCTGAGCTGCTTTCAGGATTTTCTCTTTGTCTCTGAGATTTGCAAGCTTCACTGTTATATGTTGGGCTGTTGACCTATTTTTATTGATTTTGAGTGGGGATTCTCTGTGCCTTCTGGACTTGGATGCCTGTTTCCTTCCCCAGATTAGGGAAGTTCTCTGCTATAATTTGCTCCAATATATCTTCTGCCCCCTCTCTTTCCTCTTCTTCTGAGATCCCAATTATTCTAATATTGTTTTACTTTATGGTATCACTTATCTCTCAAATTCTGCCCTTGTGATCCAGTAGTTTATCTCTCTTTTTCTCAGCTTCTTTATTTTCCATCATTTTGTCTTCTATATCACTAATTCTCTCTTCTGCTTCATTTATCCTAGCAGTTAGAGCCTCCATTTTTTATTGCATCTCATTAATAGCCTTTTTTATTTTGACCTGATTAGATTTTAGTTCTTTTATTTCTCCAGAAAGGGATTTTCTAGTGTCTTCTGTGCTTTTTTCAAGCCCAGATAGTATCTTTATAATCATTATTCTGAACTCTAGTTCTGACATCTTACCTATATCCATACTGCTTAGGTCCCTGGCAGTCAGTATTCTTGTTCTCTTTTTTGAGATGAGTTTTTCTCTCTTGTCATTCTGTCCAGAGAAGAATAGATGAACAAGAGAACCAAATATTAAAATGGCAACAATGACCCCAGAGAAATATACACTATACAAATTAGGAGAGTCCTTAAACCAAAAAAAAAAAAAAAAATTAAAAAAAGAATATAATCAGACAGGTGAACAGAACAGAGCAATACATATATTCTGAGTGTACTTTGGTCTATTTGTTAAAGAAACTACATCCCAGGGGCGCCTGGGTGGCTCAGATGTTAAGCGTCTGCCTTCGGCTCAGGTCATGATCTCAGGGTCCTGGGATCGAGCCCCGTGCAGGCTCCCTGCCCCATGGGGAGCCTGCTTCTCCCTTTCCTGCTCCCCCTGCTTGTGTTCCCTCTCTCACTGTCTCTCTCTGTGTCAAATAAATAAATAAAATCTTTAAAAAAAAAAGAAACTACATCCCAAAATTGTAAAGAAAGAAAAATGTGTATATATGTATATATATAAAATAAATAAATAAAATAAAATACATTGAAAGGATAGAATGTAACTGTAAAGATGAAATAAAAAAGACTTTAACAAGAAAAGAAAGAAGAAGAAAAGGAGAGAGAATATTATCAGAGAGGTGAAGGGAGCAGATCAATACACTAGATTCTGGGTATATTTTGGTCTGTTTGTTAGAAGAAACTGCATCCCAAAATTGTAAAGAAAGATAAACATACACACACACACACACGCACACGCACACACACACACACACAAATATATAGAAATACACACACACACACACACATATATATATACACACAAAAATAAAGTTAAATGCAATGAAAGGATAGAATGTAAGTGTAAAAATGGAAATTAAAAAAGATTTTAAAAAAGTTGATAAAATTGGTTGAGAAAGAAAAGAGAATAAAAATTAAAATTCAAAGACTAAAGAATTGTGGGGAAAAAAACCATGAATTCTATATATTAATTTCCCCTAGTGCTGGAGTTTTGCAGTGCTGTATGATCTGTAAATTTGGTTTTAGCTGATGTTCTTGCTGATATTCTAGGGGAGCAACCTGTTGCAATTATTCTCAGGTGTCTTTGCCCTGGGCAGAATTGTACCATCCTTGCCAGGGGCCAGGCTAAGTAATCTGCTTGGGTTTGCTCTCTGTGGCTTTTGTTCCCTGAAGGCTTTCTGCACAGCTTTAGAGGATGAGAATGAAAATGGCGGCCTCCCAATCTCTGGCCCTGGAGCCCAAAGCTCGGGGCCCCCCTCCTCAGTGAGCCATCAGAGAAAAGCAGTCAATCACTCCTATCTCCCTGGTCTCTGACCACACTCTGTGCTCATCCAGCCTGTGACCAAGCATTTCTATCTCAGGCACGTGACCCCATTTCAAGTCTCCAAACCTTGCAAGCTCCTGCAGTGTGCACCTGTGCCATTCCTCCCAGGGGAGGGAGGCGGGGGAGGCGGTTTGTGGCGGTTCTGCCACTTGCCGGGCCCCTGGTCCTAGAGCAGTCACCTGACCGTGCCTTGGTTCACAGTTTATGGCAACCCCGAGCTGAGAGCCCACTCCTGGGCTTGCTGATTACAGCCGTCTTCCCCACTCCGATGCCTGGGAGCTCTGCCACACTCAGGCACCTCCTGAGACCACATTGTCCCACCTAGGATTCTGCCCCGCTTCACCACCTGAGCACCTTTCAAGCAGGGGCGTCATTCACAGGGGCAGACTTCTAGAAGTTCTGATTTTGTGCTCCACCACTCTATCACTTTCCAGTGCCGGCTGATGAGGCTCCCTCCCCCACATGGTTTGTCTTCCCATATACCGCCTTGGATTCACTTCTGCACACCTCCTACCTTGCAGAAAGTGGTCGCTTTTCTATTTGTAGAGTTTCATCTATTCTTTTCTTAGATCTCCGTTTGAGTTTGCAGGTGTTCAGAATGATTTGATAGATATCCGGCTGAATTCCTAGGACCAGATGAAACTAAGGTCTCCTACTCCTCCGTCATCTTGGACTATCTGGGGGTTGGGGGGCGCGGAGGCAGGGGGTGGGGGAAGGGGAGAATTTGTAGCCATGTTTACACACCACCACACGCCTTTAACACTGTTTCACAAGCCAGCAAATCCTTGCTCATTGCTCACCTTTTTACAGTCTAAAACTTTGGGTCATCATGGTATTCTACATCTATTACTACATTGATTGTTGATGTGCTTGTTCAGCGCATCTTGTTTTCCTGGGCTGTGAAAAATAGGGTTTTCCTGCCCTGCCAGTACTGCCACATGTGTGCCATTAGAGAGCTCCAAGTTTTTTTTCTGTATACTTGACATTATTTATTTATTTATTTGAGAGAGAGAGAGAGAGCACGCGCATGTGCGGGGTGGGGAGCATAGGGAGAAGGAGGGGGAAATCCCTGCGCACTCCCTACTGCGTGGGGAGCCTGATGCAGGGCTTGATCTCACTACCCCGAGATCATGACCTAAGCCGGGTTCTTACCCAACTGAGCCACCCAGGCATCCCTAGAGAGTCCCAGTTTGATGAATACATATGTATGTGCCTTTTTTTCTTCTCTTAAGATTGCCAACACTCCTGGTAACTGAATGTGTGCTGGTTTACATGACTCCGGAGCAGTCGGCCAACCTTCTCAAGTGGGCAGCCAGCAGTTTTGACACTGCCATGTTCATAAACTACGAACAGGTAAATGGGAGCACAAGACATTTGCATTCTGCATATATGCCCATGGTGGCTTAACACTCTCCAAGCAACCTCAGTACATATTCCCATTTATTCTTTTCCTTCTGCCTCTGGCCACTCACATACCTCCTTTTTCATTGATTCTAGCAATTCCTAACATCCCTCATTTCTTGATTTCCTATGAACTTACAGCCAGAGTTTTTGGAACTTCTATTTGGCCTCTGTAAAAGTTTTTTGAGTTCTTCTTTTATCATTGTATTTACGGTAGAGTCATAGACCTTGGTAGAGGGAATTTGGGCTGTCCTGTAGGTGTAGGGGGTAGCAAACTCAGAATCCTTCAGAGGCAGGCCAGTGATGCAAATGGATGAAGTTGGCTAGTGTGGGGCAGGCGGGAGTGGTGGGGACTATGGTTAACCAGAGCATCCAGGTCCCATCTCATGGGAGGGGCTCCTGCTCAGTGCCAGCCAGTTGGTGGGTGTCTGAGCCTAGAGTTGAGAACTCCCAATTTTTCAGGAGAAGTTACAATGCAGGATTTTAAGATAAAATTTCCTGATTTCTAAGATCACTGAGTTTGGACCACTGGCTGCCTGTTTTTCTCTTCTGATCTAGTGGAAAGGGTTACGCTTTAGAGGTTTGGAATTATTCAGCCTGGGTCTGAATCCTCGTCCTGGCTTTTATCCATGGCTGTGTGACCTTAGGAAGAATTGCATGGTGGTTGGGAGTCCGTGCTCTGGAGGTAGACTGCTTACCTGTGTGACCTGGACAAGTTTCATAACCTCTCTTTGCCGGTCTCCTTATCCAAAAAATGAGAATAACAGTCCCGACTTCATAGAGTTGTAGTGAGAAGTAAGTGAATTAATTTGTACAAGAGCATTTATGGCATTGCCTGGCTGTTAGGCAGGCATGAGCTATTCTTTGGATCTCTCTGAGCCCCAGGTCCTTGTTTTTAAAGGGATAACTTCTCTGGATTATTATGGGAACTCGTGAGATGATGTGTAGCAGTGTGCATGTGACAAGTACGGTAGCTATTTTTTTTGCTTCTTTCATTTTGCTTTTATTGATTTTACTTTATTTTTTTATCTCATTTTATTTTTAAATTTTATTACAGACAAGAGCAGTAAAGACCTTACCCACTGCAACATACTTACAGACAGATCTAAGGCTAGACCTGGTTGACCTTTTTGCCACCCCATGCCCCAGGCCAGATTCTTATATAGGTGGTTCTTGGTTGAGTTTTCTTCCTTCCCTCTCTTTAATTGGGGGCACTCCTCAGACTCAGTCTGCAGTCCTGGTGAATGGGTGTAACAGTAGCCAGGTTTCACTCCGTTGTCCATAGCAGTCCCTAAACTGGCTCAATACCCACCTCCCATCCTCACTTTGTGAATGATAAACATTTAACTTAATTTTCTAACAAAGACAAAATCATCAGCATCCTCATGTGTATTAATTACTCCCGTGCCTTCCATGGTTTTCTGATCAGTAGTTTATTTTATTTTATTTTTTTTAAGATTTTATTTATTTATTTGAGAGAGAGAGAATGAGAGACAGAGAGCACAAGAGGGAAGAGGGTCAGAGGGAGAAGCAGTCTCCCTGCTGAGCAGGGAGCCCGATATGGGACTCGATCCCAGGACTCCAGGATCATGACCTGAGCCGAAGGCATTCGCTTAACCAACTGAGCCACCCAGGCGCCCCTGATCAGTAGTTTAAAATGACAAAAACTGTATAAATATAAATGATGAACATGTCAATACTGATGTAAGAAGGATAGCAACTTTGTAGAATTTGTTGACTAGCAGGCACATCCCATAAGTTTTACATGTCTTAACTTATTTGATTATCACAATAGCCCCCCAGGTTTTGTGAGAAGGGGACTGAAGCACAGAGGGATTAGGCATCTTGCCCACAGCCACCCAGCCTCACAGCTAGAGAGTGTCAGGCCAGGATATCAACCCAGGCAATGAAACAACAGAGCATGTATTCACAGACACCCTTCAATTCTGAAGGAATAGCAGGCAGTGTGACCTTAGTGCCCCATAAGCCTCACATATCCACCAAAAAAGAGTAATACTGGGTGTTGTCTGGCGATGTCGTCACAGGAACTCTGGGCATCATTTTATAAAAGCGATGAAGTTTTGATACCTTTTGTGTGACAGGATAATAGCATATACGCTATGGTAATGTACACTGTGTCATCTGTGTGTATATACACATTAATGGTTTTTTAAACTGGTTTTAAAATGGTTCTTTATTCAAAAAGTAACAGCACATGCACAGTTTTTTAAAAACCAAATAGTATAAAAGGGTAGGTAGGGAAAGGCATGTCTCTCTCCTACCCTGGAATTTAGCCCTCTAACATGGGAAGCAACATGGCCAGATTCCAGAATTATTCTGTGCATATATAAATGTAGACAGAGTTGTGTTTTTTTTTTTCTTAAAGGCAGATAGAAGCATATTCTACACATTCCTCTGTACCTCACCTTTCAAAAGTTTATTACCTAAGAAATCATTCCATATCTGTGTCTGTGTCTGTATCTACATGTATATCCTCTTCTTTTCCTGTTTTCATGGCAGTGCAATATTCCATTAAATGACCATGCCAGAATTTCTTTAACCCCAGATGATGGGTGTTTAACTTCTTCCCAGATCCTTCCTGTTATATGTAATGTTGTTGTAAACATTCTTGCACCCTTGTGTGCACACAGGAGTAGACCCGCAGAACAGCATGCTAGCAGGCCAAGCACAGCCCATCCAGCTGCCCTTCTAGGGGCTGTCTCAGTGTACGCCCTTGTCAGCCTTGTGTACTGTGCCTGCACCCGACTCCATGACCTGCCCTGGGTATCAGCCTTGACTGGTTAGAAATAGAGTGGTATCGTCTTATTTTGCATATTCGAGAAACAGAGAAACCCTTGTGGCTGTGCCCAGCCTCCTCTTTCCCTTCCCAGGTGAACATGGATGACCGGTTTGGACAGATCATGATCGAGAACCTGCGGAGGCGACAATGTGACCTGGCGGGAGTGGAGACCTGCAAGTCGTTAGAGTCACAGGTCAGAGAGTGAGGACTCTGGTGCCCTGAGCCCCCAAGGGAAGGGCACCTTCCCTTCACACATCTGAGAAGCTGGGGCTCCACGGGGGCTGCTAATTCATCAGGCTAGGGAAGTCCAAGCCCTTGGTATGGAAAATACACATGGACATTTCCTATACCCTAGGATTTAAAACTTCCATCATGCGGATTTTCAAACAATATGAAAGCAGAGGGAATAGTAAAAGGAACAGCGTGTGCCCATCAGCCCATTTCAGTAATTCACATTTTGTCCATATTGTTTTATTTATCCCCAGTTTTTGTTGGTATTATCACTGGAGTATTTTAAGGCAAATCCCAGACAGTATATTGTTCTGCCCATAAATGCTTCAGTATGAATTTCCTACCAGTAAGGACTTTCTTCCCCCTGGGATCATGGTAATACCATGGCCACACCTCACAAATCAATCAGAACTCCTTCATAGCACACACTACGCAGTGTGTGTTCAGACTCCCGAGTTGTTTAGAAAAAAAAAAAAATTCTATAGTTGGTGTGTTTGAAATAGGATCCAAACATGGTCCAGTCTTTGTACTTGACATGCCCCTTAAGTTTTAAGATCAAGTGAAGTTTCTTAGAATCTTATAGACCTTGTTTTAAAGACTTTATTTATTTATTTGAGAGAGAGACAAAGACAGCATAAGCGGGAGGAGCAGGGGGCGGGAGGTGGAGAGAGAGAATCTCAAGCAGACTCCACATTGAGTACGGAGCCCAACTCAGGACTTGATCCCAGAACCCTGAGATCACGACCTGAGCTGAAACCAAGGGTCAGACGCTTAACCGACTGCATCACCCAGGCTCCCCACTGAAATCTAATAGATTTTTCTAAATATCTTCTTTTTTTTCTGCCTCCATTAAATAGGTTAGATTTTACATGTCTTCGTCACATTACCACTCGAATGCTTTCAAAAACTGTTGCTCCTAGAGAAGTTTCTTTATTTCTCTTTAATATATACTTTAGTGACTTCTCTCCCATGTTTGGTGTAGAAAATTGGAAAATAAAAAGAAGGAAGATAGGGGCCAGGATAGGCTTCCGAAAGATTTCTAAGATAAATTTTCATGTGCTTAAAGACTGTTTTGGATTTTTATGCCAGTGCCTTGTACCTTCTCCATTTCTCTCCACCACACATTCTAGAAAGAACGGCTCCTGTCGAATGGGTGGGAAACGGCGTCAGCAGTTGACATGATGGAACTGTACAGCAAATTGCCTCAAGCTGAAGTGAGCAGGTGCGGGATTGCCAATAGTTAGCCTCGTGGCGAACAATTATGAGTTAAAGACAACTACAACAACAACAACAAACCCTCAAACCCTAACTAGACTTATTTTGAAACAGGTTAATCTGCTAATACAGACTAACCATTGATAGCACCTTGAGAGTAACTCATTAGCCACCCACTGAGATAGGGTTTATGCCAACACAGATTATTTTAGTCAAAATAAGCAATCGCACCTGTAACACTCCCAGAACACCCTCTGCAAGTGGAAATTTTGCACAATCCCTGTGTTTTGGAGGAAGAGGAGAATGATGTTGTCCAAGGGCTTCAGGGAAAAGTCTGCTCGCAGATTTTTAAACGGACTTCTCCCCTCATTATAAAATAGATTGTTTGAAAACAATTTTCAAGCTATGTATGATGTGCCTGAAATACAAAGTAGTTTCGCACTCTGTAGCTGCACCTTCAGAAATTGCTGTTGTTAATAAATTGAGGTGCGTTTTTCTGTGTGTATATAAAGGTGAATATTTATTGATATATAGGTTTCTGGTTTTTGAATCAGTAGATTCATATTACATGCATTGGTCTATAAATCACCATCCTCTTTTAGAAACTTAACAATTGATTGTATTTCTCTTCACGTACCAAAATATACCCAAATATAGAAGGTTCCCGTGTCCCCTTCAATGATGTATAGTATTTATATTGTTATGTGGCTGGATTAATCAGTGATAATAATTTTATAGTAATTAAAAAGTAGCATATAGTGCTGGGCATTTAGTTGTGCCTTATTATTTATTTTGTTGTACTTTAATTTCCCTTTTATAAACAACATCACATTTATCTCTGGGCCGTGTTCGTGCCAGCTTTAATTCAGTTCTTGTTTTATCGTTACTTTATACTCCCTGGTTTGTGTTTCCTCTTGTCTCTGGGGACCTACCGGTATAGGTCTCTTACAAGATAATCAGAAGAATTTTAGGCCTTTCTTCTCCACAGAAGTTGCTATTAATTTTTTAGAAGTATGACTGTTTTTTCCAAATGTTTACATCAAGGCCTTGACTGTTTGTGAAAAAGATGTCTCCATGTGATCAGGTCCATGTTTTCTGGAATCTTATAGAATTTTCCTTTCCCACAGGCTGGTTTTCATTTGCTACATGTCAAGGTGCTGTTTTGAATAGCCCTGGTCAGGCATCTAAAGTAGAAATGCTCTAGCAGCTCTTCTGGATGCCCAGCGGGGAGCCCGTAACTGGTGGCAGCTGTCACGGGAGCAACTTTTTCTTAGGCCGTCATTTGTCTTGTGTTGCCATGGCCTTGTGTAGTCAGCGCTGTGTATCCCTGACAGAGGAGGGGAATGAGGTGGGATGGGCTTTTGTCTGTCTGCCCAGGGCTGCGCGAACAGACCTCCCAGGTGTGGGAATGCCTGGTAGTTTGTGTCTGCATTTGCCACGGGGCTTTTGCTGGATACTATGTATAAAAAAGAAGTCTAAGGCAAGCCTGTTTATTTAACAAATACGAGTGCCAACTGTGCACCATGTACTTTCCTAAGTACAGGCGTACAACAGAGATCAAAATGGTCCAAAAGATACGCCTGCCTTGGAGCTTCACGTTCTAGGGAACGGCTTCACAATCTAGTGTCTCCTAAGAGCTGAACTTGGTGCTAAACATCCTGGAGCCTTCATTATGGTGCTGGTGTTTTGTAGAAGCAAATCTGCCTCGTGTGTCTTCTGGGAAGATGAGTTGGGAGAGACAAGTCAAGTACCTTATGCATAGTCACTCTCAGTTCAGATGTGACCCTTAGGCCTGCCTACCAAGACAGGAACAAAAGCACAAATACAGACGTGTGTAGCAAATGCACGTATGTATGCCCCTCCCTCCACCTGCAGCCTGGACTAATGGCAATACCTGAATGTTAGCAATGACTATTGTGAATAGTGGGCATATGGATCATTTTAAATTCTCTTCTTAATACTTTTTGGAAATGTCTGAAATTTCCCCCAGTGTGCCCATATTTTAACAGAAAAAATTTTTAAGCTATTTTATATGTTTTGCATATTTCTTTGTGTGTGTATATGTTTTAAAGTTTACATTTTAAATGCTTTTTTGAAAAAAATCATACCAGCACATGATAAAAGAAAATGGACAGAATAAAGTAATGTAGAGTAAAAACAAAAACCAACTCTTCAATCCTGTTTCCCTCACTACCAGTCTACAACACTTCTTCAAGAGACAAGCGCCATTACCAGTTTCTTCTGTATTTTCCAGAGAAGAGCTATACATATACAAATGCATATACCCCCCACTTTTTCTTTCATAGATAATAGTATGCCCTGCACATTATTTACTACACAACTTAGTTTTTGAACTCTGTGGTAAGCATAAGAGGCTGTTCTGTGTCAAGGCATATAGACCTATTCCATTCTTTCAGATGGGTGCATATTATCTTATTGTATGAATGTGCTTTAATTTATTTAACCCAGCTCTTCTGGTTTAAGGTTTTATGCTATGATGCTGCAGTGAATATTCTGGAACATACCTCTTTGTACTCATAGGGTAAAATCTTTTTTAAAAAAATATTTTTATATATTTATTTGAGAGAGAAAAAGAGCAAGAGAGAGACCACAAGCTAGGGGAGGGGCAAAGGAAGAGGGAGAAGCAGACTCCCCACTGAGCAGAGAGCCCGACATGGGACTCAATCCCAGGACCCTGAGATCATGACCTGAGCTGAAGGCAGACGCTTAACCGACTGAGCCACCCAGGCACCCCTCATAGGGTAAAATCTTAAAGGCAGAATTGCTGAGTAAAAGGATGTGCATTTTCAACATTGATAGAGGAGATCAAGTTGCATGCAGAGAGGTTGTACCATTTTGTAATCTGACTAGTAATGCAGGAGAGCACCTTTCCCCCATGTCCTTGCTAAAATGCATATCAGCCTTTTTTTGATCTTTGTCAATCTGATAGTTGAAAAAGTATTGTATTTTAATGAGATTGAGAGCATCTTATTTTTCTTTTTCGGTGAATATGTCTTTTACCTGTCTTTTAAATGAGTTTTAAAAGTTTTTCTCATGAAATATAACAACTCTTTACAGAGCAGGGAATCTACCCTTTGTCATTTGTGTTGTAAATTTTTTTCTAGTTTGTCATTTGTCTTTTGACTTTATTTATGGTATTATTTTTATAATAAAGATAAAATGGAACCCCACCATACATACTATATTGCACTCTCTTCTTCTTTCTTCTTAGTATAATATGAACATCTTTCCATATTCATAAACTTTGGGTCATCATCTTCATTTTTAATTGTAGAGCTTGATATTGTCCTACTTTTGTTCTCTCCACAGAATAGAGTCACTTGAATTCCTGGATGAAATGGAACTTCTCGAACAGCTCATGCAGCATTACTGCCTTTGTTGGGCAACCAAAGGAGGACATGCACTAGGTACGTGATTTTACTTTTGTTGATTTGCCCTAGAAATGGGGATCTTTTTGTCTCCAAACTCCATAAGACATGCCTGGAAAGAACTAGAGTATTGGACACATGTGTCCAAGAGCCATAGGCAGAAATGAGTTGTTATATCCTCTGGTTTTATAGCACAGAAACCAGATAATTCAGATAAATCATGTGTACCAGCACTAACAAATTGACCGCCCTTTAGAGGTCTCCTCTGACATTTCCTCTGTTGGAAGGAAAGAGACCTTGAGAGTTTAGAGCAGTAATCTTAATAAAAGTAACCGATCTTTGTCTTTTGAATCACCTTATAACCAGGTTTACTAGAGGTCAGGCACACAAATCATTCTGTGTGTCTCCAGCAAACCCATGCACCTATGGGTCAAATTCCTCCCCTTACCTTCTGTGATTAAGGTGAAGTCGCCTCGCCTGGCAGAGGAGGGCCATGGCGGGAGCATGGCCCTTGTTCAGTGTTACTCGCTTCCTCGGTCTTGACCCACTTCCTCCTTTACAGCTGCCCCACGTGGGTCTTGCTTCCTCTGAGGTCCTCCCTTGGGCATCTCTCCAGCCCCGTGGAGACTATTTGAGATCCCAGTGTGACCTTAACTGGAGTAGCCGCCCTTCAGGTGTCCCGCGGACAGCGTCCTGCAGACTCGTCCAATGACATACAGCCTTAGGCAGGGAGCCTAGACAAAACACAGAACATGACACAGCAAGGGCAGCCTCCCGCTCGAACATTCCATGCTGACATGAGGCTGTTAATCATCCCCCTGGGGCTTAGCCATCCAGTAGTTTATAAATTTACCCAACAGTTCAGCCCACAAAATCCTTTTAAATTTGTCTTTTTATTTAAAAGAATTTATTAGTGGGATTTTATACTCTTGTCCACACACAACCCCCAATTTTAAAAACGTGATTCTTAATAGAGACTTTGGAAGCTTCTAAAAAGTCCAGTGAAGAAGA
This sequence comes from Callorhinus ursinus, assembly GCF_003265705.2. Classification (NCBI taxonomy): domain Eukaryota; kingdom Metazoa; phylum Chordata; class Mammalia; order Carnivora; family Otariidae; genus Callorhinus; species Callorhinus ursinus. Next base: position 984,698 of record NW_027397182.1, on the reverse strand, counting down.
GAAAAATCAGCTGCGTGCCCATCACTCAGAGATAAGCTATGGTAGCTTTTTCCTTCCACTCTTTTTCTAGCTATGTTTTGTTTTTAGCAGAATTGAATTTCTGCGCTTACATACTTGGAGTCCTGATCTTTTACACTTAAGTATCCTAACAGCCATTTCCCCTCACTGTGAGAAATGCTCAGTGAGCATAATTTTCATGGCATTATAAAACTTCTGTCATGACACTATGTCCAGATTGACTCAACTTTGCCACACTTTTGGAAATGTAGCTCTTTTGTAATCCTATTAAGCTGGTTCTAGTTTTCATAAAGTAACAACACCCGGAACATTTTTCTGTAAGGGGCTGCTTTGTGACGTCAGTACTATATATGTGAGGTAAAAATTGTCCCGTCTCTGCATTTGCTTGGGGTTCATTGCCGAGCGGGTAGACTTCTGGAGTTAACCGCAGAGCCCATAAGCTGTGACAGTGCTTTCTGAATCCCTTCAAAACCCCCGTAAACACAGCCTCGTCCAACCCCTTGCTTCCTTGTGGATGATCGCCTCTTACCACGCAGGAGAGCAGAGCTGCGTGAGGAGGTGTGTGGCCTGTGTCCCCAAGCCGATGGCCGTGGGCCTGGAGTTCGGTAGGGCCTTGTTCTCCCACCTTAGTCTGCTTGCTCTGCTCTACGGTGAGTCTCTTAACAGCGTCTGTGTGTTTCCTTCCCTCAGGTTTGAAGGAAATTACTTACTAATCAGTTGGAGGCCCGTGCCGAGCCAGGAGCTGAAGCCACTGACCTTCCCAGAGTTGCTGGGCCACGTTTCCTGGGTGGTGGCCAGACCTGGCCCACCAACCTCATCCCACACCCTGAGAAGCCTCAGCTCCTAGGGCTGTCACATCACCTTCTGTGCCCATTGACTTCTCTTTGAAATAAACCTGTTGTTGCCACTCGCCCTTGCGTTGGTCATCCTCCGCTCCTTGCTCCCCTGGGTGGGCTCTCATTTACCTCCACGTCAGCTGAAACCAAAGATCCCGAATCCTCCTCCAGCCTTGCCTTGCTCCCTCTGAGTCAGCCTCATCTCGGGCCCCAGCATCCACGTGGGGGTTTACCTTGACCTGGGCCTTCACCTCCACCCGAGGCCAGAGCTCTTCTTGGCTCCTGGCTCTGCCCTGGCCGAGACCTGCCTGCTTAAATCCTTCTTGGTTTATTGCAACCGGCTGGATGATGGCCCCTAAAATGTCCCCTCCTGTCCTTCGAACCTCTGAATGTGTTACCTCATACGGCGAAGGGGGTCTGCAGGTGTGATTAAGCTAAGGACCTTGAGATGGGGAGATTACCCAGGAGTATCTGGGGGGGCCCGGTGCAATCACAGGGTCCTTACAAGGAAAGGCAGGAGGGTGGGAGGAGAAGGAGGTGTGCTGGTGGGCCCAGAGAGGAGCAGTGCACGTTGGAGATGGGGAAAGGGCCAAACCAACCATGTAGGTGGCCACCAGATGCTGGGAAGAGCAGGAGAACAGACTCTTGGAGCCTCCAGAGGGAACCAGCATTACTGACAACTTGAGCCCAGTGAAATGGATTCCAGATTTCTGGCCTCTTGAACTGTAAGAGAATATTAGCGTTTTAAGCCACAAGGTCTGTGCTGATCTGTTATGGCAGCTACAGAATACTAACAGAGTTAGACAGATGTGTAGGGCCCAGGGCACTTATCCTGTGATTCAGAAATGTAAGGCCTGTCCACCCCTGACGAACCTTCTGGTTATTGATGGGCCATGAACCTGATCCTGTGTGTGCAGGATGGCACTGAGGAAGCCCCCTGGCCCTCCACTCTCCTAGAGAGAGGACGGCCCCATCTTCCCACCAGGTAGAATCCCCAGTCAGTGTTCTAGAGAGTGGGACAGCATGCCTGTTGGTGGGATTGACTGATACAGTGTGAAATAACATCTAATCACCCCCTGAAAAAGTGACTTCCTTTTCAGGGGTCTTTCAAGTCTTAAGAAGTTCAAGGAGAAGCTCTCAGGCTGGTACTGGTATGTCTTTAACACTCCTGTAACATTCACTAATCCAGTGGTTTTGAAACCTTGGGACCAACAAGCCATTAGTGGTTGGATGGTGAATCCATTTAGTGGATCATGTTCACTATTTTAGAAAACTATAGAATAGAAAATTTTAGCACATAACTAGTATGAAAGGTGAGTATTGCTTTTCGATACTTATTTTTTTTTTAAAGATTTTATTTATTTATTTGTCAACACAAGCAGGGGGAGCGGCAGGCAGAGCAGGCAGAGGGAGAAGCAGACTCCCCGCCGAGCAAGGAGCCCAATGTGGGGCTCGATCCCAGGACTTTTTCCTCCTCTCTGTGCCCAGTGCTTCCTCCTCTTCCTGGAAGCCCAGGACTTGGTGTTCATGGGTCATCATAGGCTTCTTCTTCCCTCAGCCTCCCTCCTCCCACACTTTGGTTATTCATTCATCCATCAAAGGACATTTAGGTGTTTCTAACTCTTGGGTACCGTGAATAATGCTGCTGTGAACATTGGTGTACAAATACCTGTTTGAGTTCCTGCTTTCAATTCTTTTTAGTGTATATCCCCAAAGTGGAATTTTGGATTATATGATAATTGTTTTTAATTTTTTGAGGAGCCTCCATACTGTTTTCCATTTTACATTCTTGTCAGTTAATGTAAAGGTTCCAATTTCTCCACAACCTTGCAACACCTGCTATTTTCTGGGTTTGTTTGTTTTGCAAATAGGCATTCTAATGGGTGTGAATAGAATCTCAAGGTAATTTTGTTTTGTGGTTCCCTAATGGTTGGTGACCTTGGGCATCTTTTCAAATACTTGTTAGCCATTTGTATATTTATAGTGTTAGGTCTTATATTGAGGTCTTTCATACATTTTGAGTTAATTTTTGTACATGGTAGGTAAGGCTCCATGTTCATTCTTTTGCATGTATCTATCCAGTTTTCCCAGCACTCTGTGGAAGAGACTGTCCTTTCTTTGCCTACTGAATGGTCTTGGCATCTTTGTCAAAAATCATTTGACCATATACAGGAGGGTTTATTTCTGGGCTCTCTATCCCCTTGGTCTATTTGTCTGTCTTTATGCCACTGTTCTGTTGTACCTGTGTAGCAAGTTTTTAAGTGAGGAAGCATGAGAATTCCACCTCTATTCTTTTTCAAGATTGTTTTGGCTATCTGGGTTCCTTGAGATTCCATATGAATTTTTGGATGGGTTTTTCTATTTCTGCAAAAAACATTGTTGGGATTTTGATAGGTACTGCATTGAATCTGTGGATTGTTTGGGTAGTAACAACCTGACAACATTAAGCCTTCCTATCCATGAATATGGGATGTCTTCCCATTTACTTATTGAAGTCGTCTTTAATTTCTTTTTTTTAATTTTTTTATGTTAGTCACCATACAGTACAACATTCATTTTTGATGTACTGTTCCATGATTCGTTGTCTGCGTGTAACACCCAATCCTCCATGCAATACATGCCCTCCTTAATACCCATCATAGGGCTAACCCATCCCCCCACGCCCCTCCCCTCTAAAACCCTCAGTTTATTTCTCAGAATCCATAGTCTCTCATGGTTCATCTCCCCCTCTGATTTCCCCCCCGCTTCATGTCGTCACCTTTAATTTCTTTCAGTCATATTTTATAGTTTTCAGTGCACAAGTCTTTAGTCTCTGGTTAAGTTTATTCCCAAGTATTTTGTTCTTTTTGATGCTATTCCATTGCAAATGGAATTTTTTTTAATTGCTTTTTGGATTATCTTTAGTGTATAGAAATGAAACTGATTTGTGTGTGTGGATTTTGTATCCTTCATCTTTGCTGAATTTGTTTATTCTAATAGGTTTTTTGGTGGCATATTTCCTATTTTTAAAATCATGTCATTTGAAATAGAGACAATTTTCTTTTTATCCTTTGCAATCTGGATGCCTTTTCTTTCTTTTCCTCACTTAATTGCCCCAACCAGACCTTCCAAAACTGTGGAATACAAGTGGCAAAAGTGGGCATCTTTGTCTTTTCCTGATCTTAGAGGAAGAGCTTTGTTTTTCCCCATTAAGTGTGATGTTAACTGTGGGTTTTTTCATATACAGCTTTTATTATGTTCAGGTAGTTTTTTAAATTCCTATTTTGTTAAGCATTTTTATCATGAAAGGATGTGATTTTTTGTCCAATACTTTTCCTGCATCAATTGAGATGAATATGTGGTTTTCCCCTTCATTTTATTACTGTGGTGTATTACACTTATTGATTTTAATATGTTGAACCATTCTTGCATTCCAGGAATAACGTCACTTGGTCATGAGGTTTTTTTAATGCACTGCTGCATTTGGTTTGCTAGTATTTCGTTGAGGACTTTTGCATCAATAATCATAAGGGATATTGGTCTGTAGGTTTCTTATGGTGTCTTTGTCTGGCTTTGGTACCAGAGTAATGTTAGCCTTGTAGACTGAGTTAGGAAGTGCTCCCTCCTCTTCAATTTTCTGGAAGAATTTGAGGATTGGTGTTAATTCTTATTTAAATGCTTGGTAGAATTCACCAGTGATGCCATCTGGTCGGACTTTTCTTTGTTTGGAGGTTTTAAATTACTAACTCAATATCCTTACCATTTATATGTCTATTCAGCTTTTCTATTTCTTCAAATTTGGTCTTGGTAACTAGTGGGTTTCTAGGAATTTCTCTATTTCTTCTAGGTTATTCAACTTGTTGGCATACGGTTGTTTATAGTACTCTCATAATCCTTTTTATTTCTGTAAAATCATTACAGAAATCACTAGTAACAATTAGTAAAATCATTAGTAATGTCCCCACTCTCATTTCCAATTTTAGTCATTTGGAGGCTCTCTTTTTTTTATCAGTATAGTAAAGGTTTGTCAGTTTGGTTGATCTTTTTCAAGAATATGTTTTTGGTTCTGTGTATTTTCTTTGTTCTTTTTCTGTTCTCCATTTCATTTGTCTCTGCTGTAATCTTATTTCCTTCCTTCTGTTAGCTTTGGGTTTAGTTTGTTCTTTTTCTAGTTCCTCAAGATGTAAATTTAAGATGTACATTTTTGATTTGAGGTCTTCTTTTTTTAAAAATATATTTTCTCTCTCTCTCTTTTTTGGGGGCTTGCACTCATGACCCTGAGATCAAGACCTGAGCTGAGATCAAGAGTCAGACACTTAGGGGTGCCTGGGTGGCGCAGTCAGTTAAGCATCTGACTCTTGGATTCGGCTCAGGTCATGATATCAGGGTTGTGAGGTCGAGCCCCACATCGGACTCTGTGCTCTGCATGGATTCTGCTTGAGATTCCCTCTGCCCCTCCTGCTGTGCTTTCTCTCTCCCTCTCTGAAATAAATAAATCTTAAAGAAAAAAGAAGAGTTAGACGCTTAACTGACTGAGCCACCCAGACGCCCCACATCTTGTTGATGTATTTGTTTAGAGTTATATATGTCCCTTTTAGCACTTATTTTGCAACATTCTATACATTTTGGGGTGCTGTGTTTTCATTTTCACTTATTTAAGGGTATTTTCTAATTTCCTTTTTGATTTCTTTTGTGGTGCATTGGTTAAACATTTCCATATATTTGTGAATTTACCAGTTTTCCTTCTGCTGGTAACTTCTAGTTTCATTCCATTTGTGATAGGAAAATATATTTTCTATGATCCCAGTCTCTTAAAAATGTATGAAGATTAATGTTTGTAGCCTAACATATAGTCTATCCTGGAGAACGTTCCATGTGCACCTGAGAAAAACGTGCAGTGTTCTGTTGCTGGGTTGAATGTTCTGTAGATGTCTGTCAGGTCCCATTTGTTTACAGTGCTTGTTCAAGTCCTCGATTTCCATCTTGATCTTCTATCTGGTTGTTTTCACCATAAGCTTTTGATTCCCAGAGCTTGTCTCCTGCTTTGTGCCTCCTGGACTGCTTTTCCAGGTGAGCATCTTATATCTCCTCTTAAGTGACTGAGTCACTGGCTCCGCAAACTCAGCATTCCTAAAAGCAGCGACATCCCTTCCACCTCCTACATAGCTCTTCTTTAGAAGCTCTGCCTTCTCTGCCAGTAAACCCCCCACTCCACTCAGCATCCTCAGAGTCATTGATTCTCTGCTTTTTCTTGTTCTGTTCATCGACTGGGTAGCCGCATTCTGTTGCTCTCTTTCAAGCAGTATGAGTTCTCATGTCCATCTCCCTGGTCCTACTGCCCCCTGATTTGGTCTTCCACTGTCTGACACCTGGGCTTCTGGGCCTTTGTTCTCAACCTCCTGTGCTCCTGTATGCTACCCTGAGCTGGTCCACCCCGGTCCTGAGCACCTCGCCCCCACAGTCGAAGGCCGGCAAGGCGAGCATGCTGGGATGGAGCCTCATCCTGCATTTATAGTCTTACTCTCCAGCTGACCGTCACCAGGCCTTAGGTAATGCTCTTGTCTCTATCTTTGGATTGTGCTTTTTCTGGGTTTCATTTCCACAGCACACCCTCACGGTCCATACCCAATGCAGACTTCCTTGTCCCTTTCTTCCTTCCATCAACCTTTTATTACTATATTCAACAAAAGACCAGCAGGACACACATGACACATGCCCTTCAGGAGCTTCCATTCTTCTTGAGAAGACACAGTTAAACATGACTTGCCATCCAGCGTGGCAAACGTGGGACAGCCACAGATTCACGTAACTGAAGCAGCTTAGCCATTGTAGGCTGGTCAAGAAAGCTTTCCTGAGGAAATGTCACACAGAGGTGAGGGAACAGCGCCATTGGCTAGATGATCAGCCACGCGTGAGGGAGCATGCCTGCATGCTATCCGGGATTACTAATAGATTATATATTTGTGTTTCTAATTGCTTTACTTGTATTAACTCATCCTGTCCTTATAACATGTCTATGTCATGTTCTGTTTTCATCCTCATCTTAGATGGAGAAATAAGGGCACATGGAGATTTGGTAAGTTGTCCAAAGTCATATAGCCAATAAATGATAGAAGTAGATTTGAAGCCAGGCAGATTGGCTGTAGAGCTTGTACTTTTGGTTTTTTGTTTCTTTGTTTTCTTTTCTTTTTTTTTTTTTAAGATTTTATTTATTCATTTGAGAGAGAGTAAGAGCAGGAGGAGAGGGACAGGGAGAAACAGGCTCCCCACTGAGTGGAGAGCCCCATGTGGGGCTTGGTCCCAGGACCCCAGGATCATGACCTGAGCTGAAGGCAGACGCTTAACCAACTGAGCCACCCAGGCACCCCTAGAACTTGTGCTTTTGACTGTTGCATTATATGTATCCCCTCTACCCCTGCCCCTAACAACACAGGAAAATCCCCTGCCATCACTATTGTTAAGGGTGTGGTTACCCTGCAGCCTCATTTACTCATGTATTCCTGATAAATTTCCACATTTATGAGATTGGATCTGTTCCTAGATGTCATTGAGGAAGAGTAGCCCTTTTTCTCCAAAATTAGAGTTCTTAGTCAGACTTTTGAGTATTTAGTAGCAGAAATGGCTACTAACAACAAGCAACAAACAAACAAAAAACAAACAACCCAAACCCACCAAAACACCGGTGGGTATCTAGAATGCTTTCAGTTTCAGTAATAAAATATTGAAGAATATCATTAAAGACCTCAGTTTGCTCTTTGTGCTCTGTCTTCATCAAGATGTTGACTTTTAATCTTTTCTTTGTTACCTTATGATCATAAAGTAGCTGCTAGACTGCCAGGCATCACAGCTGCATTCCTGGTAGTAAAAGATGGGTCTTTTCTTCAGTGGTCTCTGTCTTTTTATCCAGAATAAAATTATTCCAAATGTGCTCCAATATTCTTTCCCCTATATCTCATGGTAGGAACTGGGTAGGATTGCCAAATAAGATACAGGGTGCCTAGTTAAATTTGAATTTCAGGAAAACACCACAGAATTTTTAAAGTATAAGTAACATTACATGGAACATACTTACATAAAAAAGTTGTGTGTTGCTTATCTGAAATTCGGGTTTACCTGGGTGTCCCTTATTTTTATTTGCTAAATCTGGCCACCCTAGAACTTGGTCTAGTTGCAATAGGGGCTGGCAAACAGAATATCTGGATTTCCAGCTTTTGTAATCCAAGATGGGCAAGAGAGAAAGAGATTGGAAAGCTTTTAGGTCATCAGACACCCAATGTGGAGTCATTCTGATTGTCTTTGCTCTGCTGCACAGAGAATATCTTTACACAATATCACAAAATTTACGAAGTTCAAAGCAGAATCAAACTGTATTTTCACTTTAGAGTTTTTTTGCTTTCTTTGGGTGGGGGGAGGTATAGATGGTTATGAATAAAATGCCTGCCATGGGCAAAGAATTTTGTATTTTTGTATTTTTTTGTTTTCTTTTTTATGTCCCTCCTTGTTCCACAAAAGGAATTGAGAGGGTTAATAGAATTACATCACCACAAAAGGCAAAAATAAACATGATAGTGGAACATGAGCTCAACAAATTACAAAAGGCCCTGAGTTGTGTGTATTTTATTGTTCACACAAGTACTGGAAGCAGGCTGCAAATCTGACTTTCCTGAGTCCTCACAGGGATGGAAACATGCTCCAGTTTCCATAAAATCACAGTCAGCTTCCATACTCAAGAGAGGGACAACTCCTCCTCCATGGAGACCCGAGAAGCTTCTCCAGAGCATCTTCAGTGAGATCTCTGTGAATGCTGGGGGCCTGGGTGTGCAGCTGCTGCCCCAGGACCCTTTGGCATGAGCCTGTGCCTTAATACTGAAGTTCCATGGGGCCAAAATAGTGCAGTCCAATTCTACATCTCTGGGACACTAGATCAATTCAAGAGTAGAAGTTAGACAATCGGGACAGTGAGAGAGGCCTGCAGAACTGATGTGCCTAAGCATTGTTCTTGAAAGCCGGACATTTTATACAAGATTCTGCAGCAGTGAGTTTGAGGTCAGAACCCTCAGCGAAGACCTGGAGGTCAAACTGACCGAGTGGTCCAGATGCAAATGCTTTGAAGAGCCAGCCAGGTGGAGGGGCTAAGGTCTTAATAAGAAAGTATAAGAGCCTGTACAAGGGGCAGAGCTTCATTCCGAGGTAGTTGCCTCAAATATAAAATGGACCATTTCACGACCACACACCCCCCCTTAAAGCCCCCAAGGACCCTTCTTCCCTTTGGTATGAAATCCAATTCCTTCCCCTGGCCCACAAGACCCAAGACCCTATGTGGTCTGGCCCCTCCTCCCGTCTCCCACGCCATCTTCCTCCTGCCTATGACACTCCTAGCCTTGCCTTCTTTCCCTTAACCTGCCCAGACTCTGCCTCTGCTGTTCCCTTTCCTGACTCAGCCTCCCCCCTTGAAGCTTAGAGGGAACATCACCTCCCCAGAAAAGCTCTCCCCCATTACCCTGTGTAAACATCCCTTGTTGCTGGAACTCAGCACCTTCTTTGTCTTTCATGGTCCTTCCCTGAGCTTGTCATCACTCTTAGGCATTCCACAAGTATTTATCAAGCACCTTCTATGTATCAGGCACTGAGAGTGAAGCCGATGAACAGATAAATAAACCAATATAATTACCGTGCTAATTGAGTGCTCTGATGACTCAATAGTCATGGTGTGAAGGATGATGTAATCCTACCTTATCAAGGCTTTTGATTTATAGCTACTCTAGGTAAACATGCTTGGAATTCAGTTGAGGGGGGAACTCAGGCACTATCCTGAATGATGGTCACCCCAGTAGGTTATGAATATGGTGACACTTGGTAGGCTGTTACTTAACGTTTGTCAGCTTAAAGATCCAAATGAGTGGGTGGGCTGGGGGGGGGGTGTGGGGGGAGGAGATGGCTCCAGGACCAACACCTCCTGCAATAATGCAGTATGGCTTAAGTGAGGCACCTCTCCAGGCTAGACCTCAAATAGCCATTGAACCCCTGGAGAGAAAGAGAACAAGATCCAAAACCTGGGGGCGCCTGGGTGGCTCAGTCGTTGGGCATCTGCCGTCGGCTCAGGTCATGATCCTGGGGTCCTGGGATTGAGCCCTGCATCGGGCTTTCTGCTCAGCGGGAAGCCTGCTTCTCCCTCTCCCACTCTCCCTGCTTGTGTTCTCTCTCTCTGTGTCAAAATAAATAAATAAAATCTTTATTAAAAAAAAGATCCAAAACCTGGCTAAGCTCAATGGGGGAGAGATCGCCTTGCCCTGTCTGCAAACAGAGAACTTATTATAAACTTAGTGATTTAGTAATAAAGTGACCTGGGAGAGCTCTGGGAACTGGGTAAGGCTCATTGTTCTGGTTTTACCCACCCGTTGTTTCCCAATTGTGGATGAGTTTGAGTGCTGGAGGTCTGAACCCTGAAGGGTGGATCACGGCTTCCAGAGTGCAGAGGGGAGAGAATTTAGAGATTGCAAGGAGATGGGAGCCATTGAGGGAGTGAGAGGTGGGACTGGTCCTTGGGGATTGAGAGTCAGGGAATGGGGCTCTTGGAACATCCTGGCAAAAGCATGCTAGAAGGAGCATCGCAGGAAACCAAGTCTAGGACAAAGTCACGAAGGGCAGCAGCTCTTGCTTTGGTGTGGGTGGTGCGGTGTGGCCTGTTACAGAGGAGGGTCGTAAAGCCTTCCTGAATCTCTACGACTTGAATCGGGAGTGGCCAGGCAATTCGCTTTGGCCCATGGGATGATAAGAAACAGGACGCAAGCAGCAACCTGAAGATGCTCGTGCACTGGGGTTCTCTTGCTGCAGAGGAACCCTGTGGTGACCAAGGTGTGAATAAGCCAGTTTGCCTGTGGGATGGGAAGACCACATGGAGCAGAGATGAGCTGGCCAGATGGGGCCCCCCCTAGATGCAGGCCCCAGCCAACACGCCAGCTGATCACAGATGTTCAGGAGAGTCCAGATGAGATCCACCAAGTCAGCCCAGACTAGAAGAACTGCCCCGCCAGCTTGCAGAATTGTGAGCTAAATGAATGGTTATTATTTTAAGTCAGTATGTTTGGGGACAGTTTGTTATCCTTCAGTAGCTAACCAATACAGGTGTGTGGAGGGGATGAGGGTTGTAGGGAAGAAGGCAAGTCTCAGTTGATCGGTTCTTCCATTAATGGTGATTCGGTGCCAGGCTGTGTGCTAGCTCTAAAGGTTTCACGATGGACACAGCGGACATGGGCTCTGATGGGGCAGAGCACCAGCCAGCAGTGGCCCCTGACAAGGAACTTAGCTATTTCGGTACCTCATGGCAAGTCCAGGAGGTGATGTTGGAGGTGCTGGGGATGAAAGTGAGTGGGACATGGGGTAGAGGTGGTGAGAGAGAGAGCGGGTAGAGCCTTTCGGGCCATAAGAGAGTCTGGATGGTTGAAGAGAGAACATTGCCACTTGGCAGGAGCAGTGTGCTTCAAAGGGGCACACATTTCCTCCGGAGTCATGGAACACTCCCAGGGGGACCCCAGGCATCCATTTCCAAAGAGCTAAAGTACGTAAATAAAGGTAGTGTATCAGTGGTATTAAAACTTAATGGAGGGATGCCTGGGTGCCTCAGTCGGTTAAGCATCTGCCTTTGGCTCAGGTCATGATCCCAGGGTCCTGGGATCGAGTCCCACAATGGGCTTCTTGCTCAGTGGGGAGCCTGCTTCTCCCTCTCCCTCTTCCCCTCCCCCTGCTTGTGCTCGCTCACTCTCTCTCTCTCAAATAAATAAATAAAATCTTAAAAAAAAAAACCTTAATGGAGGGGTAATTAGAAAGAAAACAAGTATCAAAAATCTCCATAGAGGGGGGACAACGAAGAAAGGTTGAGAAACTGTTTGAGGGACTCCATTTCCAGATCCTCACCTCGTGTGATTGGCTCCCTTTCCCCATTGTTCTCCTCCTAGCTCACAGAAGAGCTTCCTTCTCACCCCAAATCCTGCCTGGTGTCTGCCCTGGGAAGTCAAACCTGGGGTGAGGGAACACTTAGAAGAACTGGTGTGGGCATTGAAAAAGTCAACAATGACAATGATCATGTAGCAAATCCTTTTGTAGGTATGAGAAGGATTCTTCACTTCCAACAAAATTGAAGGGGATTCAATAGCACTGTCAGCTTGATTAAAATAATACAGAGAAAGATTTTTCCACTGTAAATTACTCTTTCTTACTGCCTTCCCATACTGTCCTCTTTGGAAGGAAGTCACCATGCACAGTAATGCTTCACCTCCTTGAGGATAGAGTTTCTACAGAAATTACCTGGAATTCTTCCACTCGAGAGATTTCTTTCTTCTCCCTCATTTATTTATTTATTCATTTATTTACATCAGTATGAATTCATGGATATTTATTCCATGCTTTGCTTTATAATCCAATACTACTTAATTCATTTTGTCATGTGTAGGTTTTTAAAACTGTCAAGCTGTTTCCCCATGTGACAATGTGCTGCACATTCTGACCAGCAATTGTATGAGTGATCCAGGTTCTCCATGCTCCTGTCAGCATTTGGGGTTGTCACATTTTTTTTTCCGAAACTTTACCCCATCCTGGTAGCTCTGCAGGGAGATCTTGTCGTGGTTTAGATTTGCATTTCCCTCATGCCTACTGCTGTTCAACATCATTTCATGGGCTTATTTGCCATTTGGGTATCCTCTTGGGTGAATTGTTTCTTTCGTGTCTCTTGCCCATTTTCTAACTGGATTTTGTGTTGTTGTTTTGGCTTTTGGTTTGGAGGGGTTTTCTTTTTTTTTACTATTCAGTTTTGAGAGTTTTTCTATGTAGTATAGACATTGGTCTTTTGTCATATTTGTGGTTTGAAAATATTTTCTCTCAGGCTAAAGCTGGTCATGTCATCCTCTTAACAGAATCCTTTGAAGAGCAAAAAAAAATTTTTTGGATCAAGTCCAATTTATTAATTTTTAGTTTTATGGATTATACTATTGGTATCAAATCTAAGAACTCTTTGTCCTGCCTAGCCCTAGGTCCAGAAGACATTCTCCTATTTTTTTTCCTAAAAGTTTTATAGTTTTAGAATTTACATGTGGGGCGCCTGGGTGGCTCAGTCATTAAGCGTCTGCCGTCAGCTCAGGTCATGACCCCAGGGTCCTGGGATTGAGCCCCGCATCGGGCTCCCTGCTCCGCGGGAAGCCTGCTTCTCCCTCTCCCACTCCCTCTGCTTGTGTTCCCTCTCTCACTGTGTCTCTCTCTCTGTCAGATAAATAAATAAAATCTTTAAAAAAATTTACATGTAATTCTGTGATCCATTTTGAATTCCTTGTTTATGAGATGCAAGACTTTGGTTGAGGTTCTTTTTTTTTTTTAAATTTATTTATTTATGTATGTATTTATTTATTACTTATTTATTTATTTTGCCTGTGGATGTCCAATTACTTCACCATAATTTGTTGGAAAAGCTTTTTCCTTTGGATTGCTTGTGCAACTTTGTCCAGCTGTCAGTCAGTTTCAGTAAATGGTATGTGTTTTGTGTCCTGCTCAGAAAGGTCATCCCCATCTCAATAGTAAAAATTAATTAATCCACATTCTCTTATATTTTTTACATCTAAATTTTTGCTCTTTCTGAAAGTTATTATTATTTTTTTGGTAGGAAAGAGATAATGATCTAGTTTTCTTTTATTTCCCCAAAGGTTACATGCTGTCCCCACTCTCCTTGTACTCCCACCAATTTTGAAACTTCACTTTTATCATAAACGAAATTCCTAAAAATATTTGTGGCTATTCCTAGGCTCTTCATTCAGTTCCAGTGGCTTCTCTGTTTCTTCTCTACTTCGAAACTGTTGAATCTATTTTAATTATTGTTATTTAAATATTGTTATTTGGTAGAGTCAGTTCCCTCTACTTCTCCTATTTCTCTCCTGGGTATTCTCATAGGACTTTTCTTTAGGAAATTCACTGGCAAGTTTCGTTAGCTATCCCCCAAATATTCATTTCCTCCTCCTACAGTGTTAGGAAGATGGGGGTGGGGAAGCTGCTGGCCAGCCTCAGACTACACTTCCCAGCCCCCCTTGCCTCTGAGATGTGGCCATGTGACTAGTTCTCACCAATGGGATGTGAGGGAAATGATACGGGTCACGTTGCCCTTGATGTGGGTAAGAAGTGGGTCTCCTTGTCTATCTTTCCAGTTCTCCTTTTCGGACCACCTTGGAAGCCAAAAATTTATAATCGTGGGGACACAGGATGGAAGCAGCTGGTCTATGAATCACTGCAGAGACAGCCCCCTGCTGAACACTCAGGGGTGATAACAAACAACAGCAACAAAACCCACCACACATGTAATGCGTTTAGCCACCGAAATGAAAGGTTTGTGTGTTATTGGAACACATTTATTATCACCGTATGAGTTGTCCCAAACTCCTGTTGTCTTTCTTAGGGTGGCATTAAATTCATCTCAAAGAGAACTAATATCATTACAATATGGAACACGACATCTTCCCATATCATTAGGCCCTCTTTTATGACCACCAGTAGAATTTAAAACAGATCTTTTATACCATCCAAAGATAGTGACAATTAATGCACAGGTGACCTTATATCAGGAATCTGAGCGTGCACTCACACATGGTATTTAATTTTACCTGAATGGAATCATATGACACATGCTGTTTTAGAAACTACATTTTTTTAAAGATTTTATTTATTTATTTGACAGAGCGAGAGAGGGAACGCAAGCAGGGGGCAGTGGGAGAGGGAGAAGCAGGCTTCCTGCTGAGTAGGGAGCCCGATGTGGGGCTCGATCCCAGGACCCTGGGACCATGACCTGAGCTGAAGGCAGATGCTTAACGACTGAGCCACCCAGGTGCCCCAGAAACTACATTTTTGAAAAGATTTTATTTATTTGAGAGAGAGAGTGTGTGTGTGTGGGCAGGGGGAGGGCCAGAGGGAGAGTCCCAAGCAGACTCTGCACTGAGCACAGAGCTGGAAGTGGGGCTCAATCTCATGACATGAGACTCAAAAATCGACCACCCAACCGACTGAGCCACCCAGGTACCTCTAGAAACTACATTTTTATTCCAAAATTTCTATAACACTACATAGAGATCTACATACAGAAGCTGACAATTTTTTAAATTAACATATATTGTTTCAGGGGTACAGGTCTGTGATTCATCAGTCTTACACAATTCAGTGCTCACCATAGCACATACCCTCCCCAGTGTCCATCACCCAGCCACCCCATCCCTCCCACCCCGCTCCACTCCAGCAACCCTCAGTTTGTTTCCGGAGATTGAGTCTCTTAGGGTTTGTCTCCCTCTTTGGTTTCATCTTGTTTCATTTTTCCCTCCCTTCCCCTATGATCCTTTGTCTTGTTTCTCAAATTCCTCGTATCAGTGAGATCATATAATTGTCTTTCTCTGATTGACTTATTTTGTTTAGCATGATACCCTCTAGTTCCATCCAGGTCATTGCAAATGGCAAGATTTCATTTTTTTGATGACTGAGTAATATTCCATTGTATATATACACCACATCTTCTTTATCCATTCATCTGTGGATGGACATCTGGGCTGTTTCCACAGTTTGGCTATTGTGGACATTGCTGCTATAAACATTGGGGTGCACGTACCCCTTCGGATCCCTACATTTGTATCTTTGGGGTAAATACCCAGTAGTGCAATTGC
>NW_027397182.1:957894-969084 GCF_003265705.2 Callorhinus ursinus | reverse complement strand
GGATCCCTACATTTGTATCTTTGGGGTAAATACCCAGTAGTGCAATTGGGTAGCTCTACTTTCATCTTTTTGAGGAACCTCCATACTGTTTTCCAGAGTGGCTGCACCAGCTTAGAAGCTGACAATTTTTTTTAAAGGGCCAGATAATTAATATTTTTAACTTTGTGGGTCAAGAGGATATTACGGAGGTCCTTAATAACCATTTAAAATGTAAAAACCTTCTTAGCTTTTAGTCAGTAAAATAACAGGCAACCAGCCAGAGCTGGGCCATAGGCCATAGGTTGCTGGCCTCAAGGACACATCATCATTTAAAATAACTACTCACTTAAGTAGTCTTCTGTTAATGCACATTTATATGGCTTCCATATTAATTTGCTATGATAAATACTGTGGCAGTCAACAATGTGTGTAAATCCTTTCATATTTATCTATTTACCCCAAAGAGTAAATTCCTAGAAATAGAAGTGATAGGTTGGAGCATATGATATTTTACTCTGTGATATGTAGTGTCAAAATATTCTCATTTATATTTACATTCTCATCAATTATGTACAAGAGAGCCTGTTTTACCATGTACTCATCAACACTGGATATTATCAAACTTCTAATTTGTCAGTCCAGTAAGTGGAAAAAAATGGTATCTCACTGATGTTCTTACACTTACTATGACTGTCTTTTCACATATTATTGTGAATTTATTATTTACAAATTCCCTGTTTGTGCTTTTTGCCCATTTTTCTCTGTGCTTTTTTTCACATTGATTTGTAGGAACTCTTTACATGTAGGGAGAGGAACACTTTATAATTATGTGCAATATTTTTCCCCCCAGTTTTTCATTTTTCTTGTTTCTGGTAATCATTTTTCCTTTCTGTTTTAGAAGTCCTACATTTTATCTAGTTAGGTTGATAAACCATTTTACCATATAGTAAAATGTGTCTAGTATGCATGCCATGACTCTCCCCTTTTATGATTATGAAAGCATTTGCCTGTGTTTTATTTTAGTGCCTTTTTATGGTCTTTCTTTTACATTTTAACCTTAAGTTTATTTAGAATTTATTTTCAGGTTCAAAATGAAGCAGAGATTCACCTTTATTTATTTATTTTTTGAATAAGGATAGCCAGTTTTCCTAACACTATTTAGACATCTTTTTTTTTTAAGATTTTATTTATTTATTTGACAGAGAGACACACAGCGAGAGAGGGAACACAAGCAGGGGGAGTGGGAGAGGGAGAAGCAAGCTTCCCACAGAGCAGGGAGCCCGATGTGGGGCTCGATCCCAGGACCCTGGGATCATGACCTGAGCCGAAGGCAGACACTTAATGATTGAGCCACCCAAGTGCCCCAGACATCTTTTTTTTTTTTTAAGATTTTATTTATTTATTTGACAGAGAGAGCACAAGCAGGGGGAGTGGCAGGCAGAGGCAGAGGGAGAAGCAGGATCCCCATGGAGCAGGGAGCCCGATGCGGGGCTTGATCCCAGGACCCTGGGATCATGATCTGAGGTGAAGACAGTTGCTTAACCAACTAAGCCACCCAGGTGCCCCTATTTAGACATTTTAATCCATGATTTTGAACCCCAATATAAATTCCCATGCATAAATTGAGCCTAAAGGGACTCATTAAAAAAAAAAAAACTCACAAGGTATCAAGGAACTGAGTATTTTGATTCTAGCAATTTATTCACTCCTGGCCTTAAGTGAAGAATTCCTTGAGAAACAAGGTATGCTTTATCTTTAACTGGAAATTTTTTACCTGATAACAATCTGTATATCAAAGATAAAATTGTTATTATTCGGGTTGACAGGACTGTTTGTGTTCCCCTGAGCAGAAGGACAGTTAATAGAACTGAGAAATATAACTATACCAGTGCTGTGCCTTTGTACTTTATCTGCATATATGTGTGACCACCATTACAGACATAAAATAATTTGCACAATGAGTAGTCAAACCTAAAGAGTAAAAAAAAAGAAAAAATCATAGGATGACATTTTACCAAGTTTAAAAAAAAAAAAAAAAAAAAAAGGCACCAATTTGGATGCAGTCTTGGCTGAATTCTAGCTCCAGAGTTCACAGGTGTGCAGGCCCGAGCACGGCCCTTCCCCTCCATGGGCCTCAGCTCTCTCTTCTGTAAAATGGGCTAATAATTAGAACACCTGACTCACACTGTTGTTGGTGTGACTTGAAGAAGAAGGCAGGAATCCACTGTGCCTGGGGTTAGCCATTGCTATCCAAGGGCCTTCACACCTGTGGTCTTAACTTAAACTCCTTCCCCATCTCACGCTGACACCTCCAGTTTCTGGTTTTTTATTGAACAAGCCAGTGCCTGACTGCAGAGTACACTTAGCTGGGTCCTTGACCTTGGCTTTGTTCCTGTCCACCCCTGGCCCACTGCTCCCGGGGTCCTGTGCCCGTTATGGTCCAGCACCACTTGACTTCCATTCCTGTCCCAGCCCAGAAAGTCCTGGCCCAGCCATGGGCGCGACCTTGTAGCTCCAACCAGAGGTTGCCATGTCTTTTGAGCCCTCTCCATTGGGCTGCTAGCTAGGGTCCCACTTGGTCCCACCACTTTTCCCTTCCCCTTGAGGATACTTAACTCTCACCAAGGTATTTGCACTCCCAGAGAGGATGATTGGGAATGCAAATGTTTGCTCTTACTGTCAGAATTTCTGGCATTGTGACAGAGGGCACAAGGTGTCTGACGGTCTGGGGGCCAGTCATCATGGTGGCAGCCATAAACATTTGCCATGGTATTTCATCTGAAGGTGACTTTTGCTCTCACATTTTGCCTTATGTAACAGTTATTTATGTGTCTGACACATATCCCTGATTTAGCTGTAAAGTCCATGAGAGATTATCTCTTAATCACCTATATTCTGGGTGGAAAGGTGACCACCCAGAACTAAGGAGTTGCGCTGCCCCTCACCTACCAGCAATTGTCTGTGGTCTTGAAACACCAAGGACAGTTTTGCTTGCTCAGATTTCAGGATTCTGAAATGAAAGCTGTGGAAGAAAAGAGAGTGTGTTTAGTGGATTCTTTGTTTCTTTCTTTCTTTTGTGTAAGGGAAAGAAACCCAGCTCCAACTGGCTGAGGAAGGAAAAAGACCTGAAAAGGCCAGGGAAAGTCCAGCATGGCTGATTCGGGGATTGGGTGGGGATGTGGGTGGGCATAAAAAGATGTCACCCACCTTGTTCTCCCAGTTCGTTCTCTGCCTCTGTGTGCTTTCCGTTCTCTTCAGGTTCATCCCTCACAGTGGCAAAGATGGATGCTGGTGGCTCCTGGTGTCTTGCCCCCATCCCTGCCCCCGGCAACTCCGGAAAAAGAGCACGTCTCATTCCCAAAAAGCCCCAGAAAAAAATGCCCAGAATTGCACGTTCATGGTCATGTGGACCATAAAGTCATCCCTGAGCCAGTCAGGATAACCTGGGGCTTGGAGTGTCTGCTTGGCTGGACCCAGGTGGATGTCCAGCCCTTGGAGGGGTGGGGAGGACAGGTTGGGGAGCAGAATGGTGGAGGGAGGCTACCAGCTCTGCCAAAATCATGTAAACTGAGAGCCAATGGAAGACCTGTGGTTTCTCCCAGGAAAATCAAGAGGCTGTCACCTAAAGAAAGAGGAATTAGCTCTTAAGCAGATGCTAATGCCAGATATCCATTACAGGGGCAGAACAGGTGAAAGAGCAAGTGAGAGAGAGAGAGGGAGATGTTAGGGAAGCCAAATACTGATACAGAGGAAAAAGGCAACTTCTGTAATTTTAAGGAAAAATGTTCTTCTTTTTTTTTTTTTTTTTTGTTAGCAATCAAGAAAGCATTAATATATCCATATTCATAGTAGCATTATTCACAATAACCATAAGGTGGAAACAACCCAAACACCCACCCATGGATGAATTAGGATAAACAAAATGTGGTCTATCCATACAATGGAGTATTATACAGTCTTTAAAAAGAAGGAGGTTCTAACACCTGCTAAAACATAGATGCAACTTGAGGACATCATGCTAAGTGAGATAAGTCAGACATGAAAAGGCAGATACTATATGATTCCACTTATATAAGGTACCTGGGGTAGTCACATTCATAAAGACAGAAGGTGGAATGCTTCTTTTCAGGGGCTGGGGGAGCAGGGAGCATGACGTTATTGTTTATTGGGTAAAGAGTTTTGGTCTGAGAAGATGAAAAAATTCTATAGATGGCTAGTCATGATGGCTGCACAATAATGTGAATGCACTTAATACCACTGAAATGTACACTTACAAATGGTTAAAATGGTAAATTTTTAATGCTTAAGACAAGCCTCAGACCAGGAGAAAATATTGCTGTATGTAAAGTAGAAAGAGGATTTGTATCCAGAGTATTCCCAAAACTAAATAACAATAAAAGAACCAAAATTTTAAAGTATGGGCTTTCAGGATTCGAACTGACATTTCAACAAAGACATGTTGGTGGCAAATAGGCACATAAAAAAATGTTCAACAAATGAGTGAGAATAAGGTGAGAATACGGAGGCACTGGAAGGCTCATATGCTGCAGGTGGGAATGTACATCCATTCCAGAAAACAGCTTGGCAGTTTCTTAAAAGTTAAACTCACACCCACTATTCCTCTCTTAGGAATTCACTCAAGAGAAATGAAAGCACATGTCACTGAAAGACTTGTTACAAAAATGTTCCTAGCAGCTTTATTGGCAGCATCCCAAAACTGGACCATGTCCATCCGCAGGTGAGTGGGTAAGGACGTTGTGGTATAACTGTACAATGGAACATTCCACAGCAACCAGAGGAAGAGGACTTCGTACATGCTAGAATGTGAATGAATCTAAAATAAATACAGCCAGGGAAAGAAGCCAGATGAAAAAGAGCATATACTGGTTGATTTCACCTGTGGAAAATTCTGGAAAACCCATACTTATTTATAGTGGCAGAAAACAGATTTGTGATTGCCTAGAGACAAGAACAGGGTCACAAGGGAACTTTGAGGGATAATACATATGTTCATTGTGATGATGGTCTCATGGGTAGATACATACATCAAAACATCAACTGTATACTTTAAATATGTGTAATTTATTGTCCATCAGCCATACCTCAGTAAAGCTGTTGAAGGAATAATTTTTAAAAATCCAAAAGATACTTCTGGTTTCTGTTTTGAGATAGTTTACCTCTTTTAAAAAATATTTATTTATTTATTTGAGATAGAGCAAGAGAGAGAGTGAGTGAGAGAGAGAGCAAGTGTGGGGAGCAGGGGGAGAGGGAGAAGCAGGCTCCCCGCCGAGCAGGGAGCCCGATGCGGGGCTCGATCCCAGGACCCTGGGATCATGACCTGAGCCGAAGGCAGACATTTAACGACTGAGCCACCCAGGTGTCCTGAGATGAAAAGCATAGGCGCTCCAGTTAGCAAACTGATTCTGAGCCCAGTTACTTAAGACCTTCAGTGAGTTGCCAGGTCTTTAAACTTTGATTTCCTCGTCCACCAAATGAGGACAGGACCAGCCTCACAAGATTGCCATGAAGAGTGAGGAGTCAGCAGGGTCATGTTTGCTAAATGCTCCCTATGACGTCTGGGATAGGGCTCGTTGACCCCTAACCTTTGTTGTTATTGACCATAATTTCAATTACTGGAATAATAAAGGGCGTAGTGGAGCCTTCTGATTTTTTAAAAAAGACGATTTCTAAATGGGCATATTCTTATATTTTATAGGCATAAAATGTGGCAGCCTACGACCTAGAAACTGAATTCGGTGCTCTCTTCTAGGGACCGCAGATTGACCTGCAGATTTCCTCCTGGTTTTGTCCAGAAGGTAACTTCCTAAACACAGACTGGTTTATTTGTAGCTTTTTATTGAAGTGTAATATACATGCAGAAAAGCACACACACTGTGACAGCTCAGTGAATTTCCTAAGGTGAACTCACCCTGTTGGGAGCATCCAGATCAAGAGACAGAAGATGCGCAGCACCCTGGAAATCTCCATGTGCCCCGTCCTTTGCTTACTTTTGAACTTCACACTGTATGACGTGTGCTCTTTTGTCTTTGGTTTCCTCCACTTCGTGACATTCATCTAATTGTTAGCCAGCCTACATGATTTACATTTTCCATGAGACTTTCTTACTCCCTTTACAAACATTATCATCTCTTTTTTCAGACTTGAAGGATGAGTAAGATTTTGCCAGATTTAGGAAGCAGTTGTGGGTAAAGGAAACAGACCATCCAAAGGCTTGAGGGTATGTAGGACTATGGAATGTTCCAGACACTGAAAAGAGACATGTGTTCTGGGGAAGATATTTCCTACTTAGTTCAACAGTTTTCATAATTATGATCTTTCAGGGAGTTCCCAGAGTTTTCTACAATAAACAAGGGTGAAATCAATATCCCTGTACATATACTCCTATTTATTGAAGCTTTTCTTTTATAGGATCGATTTTCAAATATGAGGCTTGCTGGGTCTGTGAATTTAAATATTTGGTAAATATTGCAAGACTGTGTTACAAAATACTGTAGCCATTCACATTTCTACCAGCAATGCGAGAGCTGGTCTATCCCCTCCCCCGCCCCGGCCCGGTCAGCTTTGGTTGTTAATCAGTTTTTAAAAATTCCTGTTCTTTTTATTGTTCTTATTATTTTCAGTTGAATTGTGTTTTTTTTTCTTTTTGGCTATTAGAGTGATTGTCTTTTCATGTTTGCTAGCCATTTGGCTAGCAGGTCATAATCTCCAGGTCATGGGATTGAGCCCCAAGTTGGGTTCCCTGCTCAGTGGGATGTCTCCTTCTCCCTCTCTGTCTCCCTGTTTGCTCTCTCTCGCAAATAAATAAATAAAATCTTTAAAAAAGACATCAATATTTGAAGTTGATGCTGCAGGGGAGAAAATAGGGTTCTGGTGGCTGCTACGGGGAAAGAACAGGCTCAGGTTCCAATGAAACCCACCGCTCAGCAGAGAGAAAGGGGAGCAGACAAGTAAGTTGCCCTGAGCTCCAAGTAACCATATGCTGCGAATAGCAGCGCAGTGATTTTGAGAGAAAGAAAGTCACTGCTTCAGAAGAGGCTGAGAGGTTCTGCTCTAAGTTTCTGTGACTGTCCATCTCAGGATCAGCCTGAATTATGAAACATCTGCATTACAAATAGTGGTCAGTTTCAGGAAGAAATTATTAAGTTGAAAGCCTAGTTTGGTCAGGATTTTGGGAGGGAGTGTATCAGCTGGAAATATTCTCTGCTACAAGTGATATGAAACTCGACTCCCAGTTCCTGAAACAGGACATACATTGTTTATTTCAGAGGCTCCTAAATTTTTTTGGTTCACACCCGTTCCTGGGCCAAAAGGAAGACCTAATAGTCCTATTTATTAAATAAATAGGTCCAAAAAACATCGTATTTATGTCCAAACAACTTAGTAGCCATTTGAAAAAAAAATACACATATATTGAAAGGAAAACCATTTTACTTCTATTTTTTATTTCATTCTCAAGTGACTGTAAATAACTCAGTTGAATTGAGTACTTAAATAACTTCCATTCTTAAATGCTACAGGTGGGATGTGTGTACCTCTGGGCACCGCACAATTTCCCAGACCTTGAAATTGGATTGGACACTACCACCTACCTTTCCTCTTCCACATTGATTTTTATGTGGTACTTACTTTTTACTATGGCAGCCCCCATAAAACCAGCTTTGCAAAGACATGAGGTTATCGGAAGGAATGTAGGGCTATTTAATACTACAACTTTGAACAACCTTGAGCTAGTCATTCACATGGTGTCTGACAGATATTGAGCATCACTATATTTCCCTTGAAATTTTATAATACCCTGTAGTCCCTCTGAGTTCAGTGCCACTCTCCGGGGTGCCCTGCCACACAATCTGGGAAGTGCAGGTTTATTTAACAAGAAAGCCTGAATGAAGTAATTGATTTTGGACTTACTCTGGGGGCTTGGTGATATCATCAAAGATGCACCCTTCTGGCAAGTTGTACCTCATGGTCTTAAGATAGCTGCCATGGAGCCAGCATCATATTCTTGCACCACAATGCAGCTATCAAAGTGAGAAAGGAAGGAAGGGCAGTGTGATGGGATAAAATAGACCTGCTTTTATACTCCATCTGGACCTGGTGGTGGATGGCAGACAGGTACCTACAGTTGCAGAGACATCTTGAACTAAACAGGGATCTAAACAGGGATAAAAATTAGAGGCCTCGGTCATGTCAACCAGACCCGGGATTGGAAGACTGAAAAGTTGGCCAAGCCAAACAAGTTCTTAAGAAGACACTATCTTCCTAGCCCACCAGTTATTTTAATGGTTTGGGGAGACCAGGGCATTGTGTATGGAGACATCAGGCCAGGCAAGAAATCTTGAGTTGTAGAAACATATTGTTTTGCCGAATGACATTCAGTTTTCCCCTGGAGAGCCACTGGTTTTGGAGCTACTGAGACCAGCCCTGGCTCTGGCGAGGGAGGGCATGTCTCAGGGACTGACATCTGGTTGGCCCAGGGGTCAGGGAGGGTGGATGCCTGAGATTTGAGTGCAGAGTAGAAGCTGGCCCAGGGGGCAAATAGGACTCCGAATATGGGGAACAGCATGCGCAGGGAGGGGTGCCGGCGCCTGGCTCATCTGACACACTGTTTAGGATTCATGTGGCAGGAGATGAGTCAGGGGTTGGACTTGTTGTAGGAAAGATAGGGTCCGAAGCCGACGGCCAGGAAAGAATTCCTGAGACATCTTTGGTGCAAAAAGGTGGTTTTATTAAAGCAGGGGACAGGACCTGTGGGCAGAAAGAGCTACACTGGGGTCATGAGGAGTAGCCCATTATATACTTTCAAGTTGGGAGGGGGTTAGGGATAGTGCAAGCCTCCCAGGTATTTTGGAAACAAGGTTTCCAGGATCTTGAAGGGGCTAGCTATTGTTGGGAAAATGTCATTTATTAGTGTTTGGTAAAAACTCGAGTCATGAGACCCTTCAGATGTATATCGGTGGGTCATATGCTTGGGGGATGATTGCCAACATGTATCTTGGGGGTAGAGATAAAGGAAGTTTCCAAAGGAATTTTTGTATGTTAAAGTAGGCTTACAGAGTCCTGGGGGTCAGGTTAGGATTGCCTTTTGCCCTGAGCAAAGTATCAACATCGAGGGAGTTCCTAGAGGAATGTCACTCTGCCTGTTTTAAGGACTTGTCAGTGGGCCGTAGATAGTCAGGAAATTTAATAATTTCTCTTCTGCCTTCGTTTCCCACATCAGGACTCACAGCTTCTGTGGCTGGCTCTGGGAGTTTGGTTTTGCCCTGAAACCCACAGGAAGGGCTGACGGGTTTGATGAAGGGAGGGACGTGATTAGGTGGACAGTCTGGGGAGCAACAACAACTGCCTTGTGGCAGAAATTTCCAGTGCTCATGAAACGCCTTTCTTTTGCCTCCTGGGCACACAGTTAGACTACGTTTCCCAGACTCCTTTTCTTTTTTTTTTTTTTTAAGGTTTTATTTATTTATTTGACAGAGAGAGATACAGCGACAGAGGGAACACAAGCAGGGGGAGTGGGAGAGGGAGAAGCAGTCTTCTCGCTGAGCAGGGAGTCCATTGCGGGGCTTGATCCCAGGACCCTAGGACCATGACCTGAGCCGAAGGCAGATCCTTAACCGACTGAGCTACCCCGACGCCCCTCCCAGACTCCTTTGTGGTCGGGGGAAGCCACAGGACTGAGTTCTAGTCAATCAAATATGGATGAAAGTGCTATTTGCCACTTTAGGCCTAGCTCATAAAAGCATCCCGAACAACCCACCATGTCCTCTCTTTCCCCATCTGCTGGCTGGTGGCCTAGATGGTGAGTCCCCAAGGTGGCAGTGGCCTGAAACCCCGAGTCACCATGTCATAAAGGTCCTGCTACGAACTATTATGTCAGCAATGAAACAATTTGTATTATGTGAAGCCATCAAAACGTTGGGTTCTTTGGTGCACGGGTTAGCCTACTCTGACGAATAGGTACTCTGACAGACCATAATAATAGGGATTATTGATGGGCACCTGCTCTGAATTGGGCCCTGTGCTCAGTGCACTGTCTCATATTAGCTCACTTTTCCAGAAGAAAACACTGAGGCTGAGAGAAAAGCCAGCAGGCGAAGGGAGAGAAGCCTGACCCGCCCACCTGGACCAAAGTGCCCAACTGTGCCCTCCTGGTCCCCAGTATGGGAGGAACAGATTAAAATTGGGTGAAGCTAGGGTGATGAGGAGCTAGGTGATGAGGAGGAGTTCCTGCCTCCTGTGAAATGGGGAAGATACTAGATGATTGTAAATATTAATCGACGGAGTACACGTGAGGTGTCCAGTGCGGGGCCTAGCCCCTGGCCGGTGTATCATGACCATTTGATTTTTTTTTTTTTCAAGAGACTAAGCAAGAACTGATGGAGGCCTGGGTGAAACCAGGAGAGAAATGTTCTGGAAGCAGCTCTTGGCAGGACTGGGGCAAAGCGTGAAGAAGATGGGGGAAGCAGAAGATCGGACAGTTGTCTCGTGTTGCCATTTGCAGGGACACGGGAGGAAGGGTGTAAGAGACATCATGTACAGTGTGCAGTGGGTACAGAGGAGGGAGGGTACAGGTCTTAAGACAATCAACCCTAAACTTTCCGAAATGTGCAGATATTCAAAAGAGGGGCTGCATTCTGGAGCCTCCAGCTAAAAAGAGCTTTCAGCAAACTGTCATACCCTTGATGCATCTTCTCTGTCATGAAACAAATACTTTTTATCTATACAACCTTGGGCAATTTCTTCAACTTCTCTGTGCCTTGATTTTATCATCTGAAGATAGGGAGAAGAAATCATAGGGTTGTTGTGAATAGATGCGGGGAGCTTAGCACAGTGTTGGATATGTAGGCATTTTCATTAAATTCTTTTATCGCTGACCTATTTCTCTATGCATCTCTATCTGTACAGAAAAACACTCAGATAATAGTTATGAGCACTGAAAGAATCTTTGCCTGTCTTATTCATTGCTACATTTCCAGTTAGCTCTTAGAACTAGTTCATGGTAGGTATTTAAATATTTGTTGAATGGACTAATAAAGAAACCCATCTTTCTCCTCTTCTTTCCTTCCTCCAACCCTCCCCCATCCTTCCCTTGGTCCTTCCCTTCCTTTTTTCCTTCTCTCCCTCCTTGCTTCCTTCCCTCTTTCTTTCCATCCATCATCCACCCATCCACCATCCACTCATCCATCCACCCAT
>NW_027397182.1:851154-957884 GCF_003265705.2 Callorhinus ursinus | reverse complement strand
CCACCCATCCACCATCCACTCATCCATCCACCCATCCACCCATCCACACACCCATTCACCCACCCATTCACCCATCCATCCATCCATTCATCTTAGAAAGGCGGTAGACTGCAGTGGCTTAACCCACAAGTTGTTTTTTTTTTTCTCCCAATTGTGGTTAAATACACACAACATAAAATTTACCATTTCAACCACTTTTAAGTATATAGTTCAGTGTCATTAAGTACATTCATACTGTTGTGCAACCATCCATTTGGAATTTTTTCATCTTCCCAAACTGAAAATCTGCATCCATTAAAAAACAACTCCCCATTCCCCTCTGCCCCCCCCACCCCTGTCAACCACCATCTACTTTCTATCTCTATGAATCTTACTGCTCCAGGGACCTCGTGTAAGTGCAATCATGCAGTATTTGTCCTTTGTGACTTAGCCCACCAGTTTTGCAATCACAAAACCGAAGTGACCCTGGGAAACATAACTTTCCTGAATTTCCACTTTCCCATGTATAATATGCTATAATAATAGTACCCACCTCACAGGGTTGCTGTGATGTTTAAATGAGATACTACATAGAAGGGACTTAGCCCAGCGTCTGGCAGGTAGAAGGCATGTAGAAATTGCTCAATAAATATAAATATATAAACATAAATCTATATTCTTAATTAGTAGATGCTGGTGTTGCGTTGATCGCGTGCCGGGCACTGTCGTAAGCTCTTTGTTATATTAACTCATTCAAACCACACAACGACCCCACGTCGCTGGTACTGTTACACCACCCACAGTAGAAAGGTTCCACAACCAGCTGATGGCAGAATTGGGACTGAGATCCAGGCAGCCTGTTTCCAAAGCCCACAGGCTATCCCATGGCGCATGGTGTCGCCTCGGCTGCCTCTGACCGTCAGGGGACGGTCATCCATCCACACTCAGTCCTGGATCAGGCTTTGAGGGTGAGTGAGTGCAGTTGTTGAGATAGGAGGAGATGTCTGAGGGAATCCATTGAAAAAATCACTGAAGATGAGCTTGCCATTATTCCCCACGCACGCGGTCCCAACCCACTGGAGCCCTTCTCCTGCCCACATGCTGGTGGACCCTGATGGTGACTGCAGGAGGCTGGGGGTGCTGGGCCCTGCTGGGGAAGGCTTGGAGCACTCTCTAGGTGATGCGGCTAAGCCTGTGCCTTTTGCTCATTGGCAGAAAGCTCAGCAATCCTTGACCGTCCCCTGCCCTGCCCAGTTAAGATAAAAAAATATGTTTCCTCTTCTGGGCCTCAGGGCCACCTCCCACCTCCGCTTTATTGTTTTCTTGGCACCCTCGGGGAGCCTCTGTAGCCCTTTAAAAGAGCCAGAGCCTGAAGCAGGATCAGCAGCCCGGGTCCCAGAGATAAGAGGGTCCAGTAGCACAGGTGCGGGTTTCCCAGCCAGCTCAGGCACGAGCAGGCTCCAGGTCACTTTGGCCCTGATGTCTGCAGAGGTGAGCCCACTGCTGCCTCTATCACCTGGCCGTGCAAGGGGCTGCTGAGAATCGATTCAAGACTGCGGCGCTGGGGGCTTCTTTCTGGGCTCTCCTCCCACCAGTGCCCACTCTCCCTTTTTCCTACCACAGGCAGCTGTGTCTATGTGTGACCCTGAATTTGGCAGTGGCAAGGCGAAGGCACCAAGCATGGGGGGCAGGTGTCGTGGGTCCTGGTACGAGCGGTTCCTGCAGCCCTGTCTGGTGGAACTGTTGGGCTCTGCCCTCTTCATCTTCATCGGCTGCCTGTCGGTCATCGAGAGTGGGACGGACACGGGGCTGCTGCAGCCGGCCTTGGCGCACGGACTGGCCCTGGGCCTCATCATCGCCACACTGGGGAATATCAGGTGAGACCAGCTCCCAGCCATCAGTCTGGGCTAACTTGGGCAGCTGGGGACGGGGAGCAAGGCTATCGGCGGGAACCCTGGGCGCCTACTCGGGCTTCCAAAGAGCACTGTAGATAGGAGTGTGCGCTAGGGAGTCAGACTGCACAAGTTCGAATCCTGCCTCTGTAGCTTATGGGCTCTGTGGCTTTGGGTAAGTCCCTCTCCAAACCCCAAATAACAGGGGAAGAAGAGAGGTTTTTTTTAAATAGTATTTTTTTCTCAAGCCCACACATATTCAATGCTAGCCAAGTGCCAGGCATTGTTCTAAGCACTTTCTACATAGGAACTCAGTGAATCCTCACAACAACCCCTTGGGGGTAGTTGCTATTATTATCCCCATTTTCCCGGTGTAACTGCGAAAGGCCACATGACTTGTCTAAGGTTGCATGATCAGTAAGTGGCAGAGCCAGGAGGCAAGCCCCAGGCAGGCAGCGTAGGAACTACGTGATGGAGAGAGCTTAGCCCGTACCAAGTGCTTGGTCACTGTGTGGTTGACATTGGGAGGGGGTTTTACTCCAGTCTGGGGAAAAGCGGAGTTCAGCTTTCGGGAGCTCTTTTTTTTTTTTTTTTTAAGATTTTATTTATTTGAGAGAGAGAATGAGAGAGAGAGAGTACATGAGAGGGGGGAAGGTCAGAGGGAGAAGCAGACTCCCTGCTGAGCAGGGAGCCCGATGCGGGACTCGATCCCGGGACTCCAGGATCATGACCTGAGCCGAAGGCAGTTGCTTAACCAACTGAGCCACCCAGGCGCCCGGGAGCTCTTTTTAAGGGGAGGCCAGGATACCTCTCTCTGCCTACTAATCTGGAGTTGGGGGTCTCATTCTGACTGGTGGCTGCATCTTTCAAGGGCTGGAGCTCTGAGTGAGTCTGGAAGGAGCTGAGGGATGGTCACCCACCATGTTCTTTCTCTGCGCACAGTGGGGTCAGGGTGTAGGGCAGGAAGGGAGCTGCCCTCTCCTCCTTGGCTCTTCCCCACATCCCTCACCCCACCACCTGGCGCCTCAGGGAAAATGGGTGAGATCTGGTGCCTGTTTTCTACTCTGGCAAGGTCCTGGACTCACTCTGGTGCTGCAAGGCCAGGCTTGCGGGCCGACTGGCACATTCTCTCGGGGGCCGGCCCAGACCTTGGTCTCAAGGCTTCCTTTTACTTTTGCGGGTGACAGTGGTGGACACTTCAACCCTGCGGTGTCCCTGGCAGCCATGCTGATAGGCGGCCTCAACCTGGTGCTGCTCCTTCCCTACTGGATCTCCCAGCTGTGCGGGGGGCTGATCGGGGCCGCCTTGGCCAAGGTGGGTAATCCCCATGGGGGTTGGGCTGGTGAAGTGTGGTGAGGGTAGCAGGGAGTCAGAGGTGCCCAGCTCCTCTCCACAGGCAGTGAGTCCCGAAGACAAGTTCTGGAACGCGTCGGGGGCGGCCTTTGTGACAGTCCAGGAGCCGGGGCAGGTGGCGGGGGCAGTGATGGCGGAGCTCATCCTGACGACACTGCTGGCACTGGCTGTATGCATGGGCGCCATCAACGAGAGGACGCAGGGCCCTCTGGCTCCATTCTCCATTGGCTTTGCCGTCACCGTGGACATCCTGGCGGGGTGAGTCGTGGACCAACCTTTGGCCCTGGAGGAGGTCAGGTCTGCAGAGCTTCCTTGAGGGTCACAGACTCAGTTGCTAACAAGGGCCACGGAGGTGATGCAAACAGAGGAAGTGGGCGGACATTCGCAGACAACAGGGAGTGGTGGGGACTGGGGTGTCTGAGGAGGCACCACTGTTCACCTCTAGTAAGCTGTTGCTGTGAGGGAATGTGGGCCTCTGGTGACCCTTCCAATGTCACTCCAGGGAAGTCAGAAACCTGCCTTCTCATGCGAGGTTTTCCATTTTCTGTAGTGTCAATAAAACATTTCTGTCGACTTGTTTGTTCAGCCAGTGGGCAGCCAGGCTTTCTCCTCAGACTCACACGGAGCTTCCATACCCACCGATTCATCTAGGCTGAGCCCCTCAGGGGGCTCGGGAAGTGGTTAAGGAGACAAGGTTGGGTCAGGGATTACTTCTCCCATTTTATATATGAGGAAACTGAACTCAGAGAGGACACAGTGGACAGTGGCAAATTAAGGGACAAATGTGGGACAAGAGCTCAAATCTCCCGGTAAAGGGGACAAGGGAGCCTCTTCCTAATGTCCACCTCCTTCCTTCCTCCTGGACACAGAACAGAGTCTAGCCTTTGCTGGCTCGGCCACGCACCCCTCCGCCATCCTTCTGTTGGGAGGCAGAGTCTGGGGAGCTGGGGGCAATGCGTGTAAAGCTGCGGTGGTGTTTTGCTGCTCCCTAGCGGCTATTAGTTCACTTGCAAGCCAACTGACTTGCCCTTTAGACTTTGGCTGCTGGGCGTGGGATCTGGCGAGACCTGCAGGACCCCAGCTTGTGGGAATGGGGCAAGGATACAGACACCAGAAGTAGAGAGGTGCTCCTGGAGAACAGCCTCCCCCCTCTGTAGGAGACTCTGGGCCCCAAGCTTGTGGCACAACAATGGCCTCAATTGGGTTAGCTAGGTGAAACACTTGTCATGAATTACACGTGAGCCACGGGTCCTAACTGCATGATCTCATTCACTCCTGATGACAGCCTATGAGGTGGGTCCTTTGACCTCAACCAAAACACGGAGGGGTTAAATAAAGGCCACACATTTAGAAATAGCCAGGCTGGGTTTTGAATCCAGGTCATCTTGACTCCAAAATTCACGTAGCTGATGACTGAGTTTTCAATGTTGCAAGAACCTAGATCCATCTTCTCTGCCTGTGATCACTGAACACTTTCTGCTGGCCATTCTTCTAGAAGGGTGTGGAGGGGGTGACAGACAAGCTTTCACTTCCTGGTGCTAATAAGCCTCTTCCCCTGTGCCTTCTTTGGGATCCCCCTAGAGCCCCATGATATGCTGGCTTCAAGAGGGCTTCTGGGTGGTGGCCTAGTTGGGGAAATGATCTTGACGTGAATGGGGGTCTGGCTGGGATCCTGGTGACCACGTGGCTGGGTATTCTCAGGGGTGCCGTGTCTGGAGCTTGCATGAATCCCGCCCGGGCGTTTGGACCTGCCGTGGTGGCCAATCACTGGGACTTCCACTGGATCTACTGGCTGGGCCCGCTCCTGGCCAGCCTGCTTGTGGGAGTGCTCATCAGGTAGGAGTGTGACCCCGGGTCACTGGCCCCTCTGATCGGCCCCTGGTGATGGTTCCCAGAGTGCCCAAGGCTAACATCTCACTTGGGGTTGAAGAAGGGAAGAGGGAGGCTTCTTCAGAGGCAAAGATTATGTCTCTGGGACCTTTGGTTGTAAGGGACAGAAATCCATCTCAACACAGTTTATGTCACAAGGGGGAATTTACTGGCTCACATTAAGTGAAAAGTTCATGGGTAGCACTGGCTTTAGGTGGGTGCTCAAGCAATGTCTTTAGGCCTTGGTGTTTCCCATGGGTTCTGCTCTCCTCTGAGCAGGCCTCATGTTCTGAAAGGCTCTCCAGGAGAGGGCAAGATGCTCACCAGGAACTCTAGGCTTATATCCCAGCAGCTTAAAAACTCCAGAGGAACTAGAACAAGGGCTCTAGCAAAAGTCCAGGGTCTGATGTTCACTGGTTTGGATTGGCCCAGGTTGGGTCATGTCCATCTCTGAATCTATCACTGGAGCCATGGGGGTCAGGCATGCTTATTGGCTGTGTCTGGAGTCGGGGCAAGGTCAGCCTTCCCTGCACAACCATGTGTACCAAGGGTGGGGGAGGAGTGGTTCCTCACAGGGGTATTGTACAACTCCAGGGGGCCCCATCCACAGAGAAAACCATGTACATGGTGCCCCCGAGAGCATGCCTGCTAGCACGTGCCATTCACATGAACTACAGTGTAACCAGTGCTCCCTGGCATTGTGCGGTATTAGCAGAAGGAGCATATCTACGTGACTGCTTCTTCCTGCACTCTCGTCTTCTGAACCTCCAAGGTCTGTAGGGTCCTGTCTTTTCTGCTTCTGGTCATATGGGGATTAGGGCCTGGATCTGGTACAAGTTGGACCTTCCTCCCACAGTCTGGGAGAGCACCGTCGCTGGGTTGGCTTGGTGTGAAGTGTCTGCCATCATTGCTCATCCACAGTCCTGGCTTAGCCTGATAATTCTCTGTCTGTTGCTTTGGGAATGGCAGAGATGAGCATCTTCAGGGAAAGAGTTGGAACACAAACAGGAAGGAGTTTCTCCCTTTCCCCAAGGGGATTTGACTATTGAGGCTGGAAAGGCTCAGGAAAGCGTCTCTCTGGAGAATTCTGGGCCTGGAGACCTTCGGTGAAGGGCTGGGTCTCTCTCCTCAGAGGCTCGGAGATCTCACAGGGCCATCTTTTCTGTAGGCTCTTCATTGGAGATGGGAAAACCCGCCTAATACTAAAGGGACAGTGACACCGAGCTGGAGGCTTTCCTGCGGCCCAGGTGGCTTCTGAGGACCCACCCAGGTTACAGACGGGCCACCTCCTGCATTTCCTGCTGGGGCAGAGGCCCAGAGCAGCCGCCCACCTGCTTCCCACCCACCCCTCCCCCCGGTTGCCTGGCCTCCCAGATGACACACCGCTGCCAAGTTTTGAGGATGCTCTAGGTTCTCCGAATTCCTTCATGCTCATCAGAGACCTCAGCCTGGGGAGCGCGTTGCCAGCCCTGCCCGGCCTGGTACCACACAACAGAGGGGTTTTTCTTGACCAGGAAGCTCCCAGGAGCAAAAGAGCAGTTGGAAGAGGTGGCTGTTTACATATGAGTTCATTTCCTCCACCCCCTTTCTTCTTCTCCTGGCCCCGGACTCTTCTGTTACAGAGGGGCCTGCTGGGCAGTTTCCTTGCTTCCTGAGCTGCCAATCTAGCCTTGCAATAAATAGTCCAGTGTTTCCTTTGGCGTGGACTTGCTTTTTGCTTCAGAAATGAGCACTGCTGGGGAGGAAGCAAAAGTCCAGGTTGGGCCTTAACGTCCCAGAGTCTAGTTAGCTGGGCCCTGGCCTAGAGTCCAGTGCTAAGGTAGGTACTTAGGATGCAGGCCACCCCAGAGCCCATCTCCCACTCAGCCAGACCCATCTTGGACCTCTGCCGGGAGCTCAGATCACAGTCTGCATGGTCCTGCTGAAAAGCCCAATGCAAGAGTCCAGGGTTTGGGGTAGTGCCCAGTACTACCTAGGATATGGACCAGCCCACTCAGGGCACTCCGCTTGGGGTGAGGGTGGGGATGGGGGCAGGCCAGAGGGGCAAGGATCTCCCGAGGAAATTGATAACATGGCATAACATGGGTCTGGAGAGACAGTGGTCTTTGGATGCAAGATACAAATATCACAAATAAGGAAGGATTTTTCAGTCCTTCCTTAAAGAGGAAAATGCTCACTAGAGAAAATCACCAGTATGTTTCAAGGCTGCCTGGTGAGAAAGCGGACATGCGACATGCCCAAACAGCCAGAGCAATTTTTGGAGGAAAGGAAATAAATAATAATAACAGTAATAAACCTAAAAAAAAAGAGGAAAAATACAAAGGGAGGAAATATGAAAAAAAAACATGCAAATTAGAACACTTACAAAGAGTGAAAAGTGTTAAAGGTTACTGTTTCATTTGGCTAAATAAGTAATGAAATAAGGTTTTGGTAAATCTAGTAAATAACAAAATAGTTATATACACATGCGTGCACAGCTAATGCGGACTATGTTATGTGCTCGGCACTATGCAGACTGCATAGTCTCGTTTACTCCCCACAATGACCCTCTGAAGCAGCACAGTGGGTTGAATAGTGTCCTCCCACATCCATGTCCACCCGGAACCTCAGAATGTGACCATAGGTGGAAATAAGGTCTTGGCAATGTACTTAAGGTAAGGAGCAATCAAGGTGAGATCATGCTGGGTTAGGGTGGGCCCGAAATCCAATGGGAGTCCTTAGAAGAGACAGAGAAGGACAAAGAGAGACACAGAAAAGAAGGCCTGTGGAGAAGGGTGGGGCAGACTGGAGTCACGGAGCCACGTGCCAGGACCAAGAGTCCCCAAGAGCTAGGAGCTAGAAAGGGTTTTCCCCTACAGCCTTGGAGGGAGCGTGGTCTTGCTGACACCCTAATTTCCAACCCTAATTGGTGGCCTCAGAACTGTGGGGGAATAAATTTCTGTTAAGTCACCCAGTTTGGGGTAATTTGTACAGCAGCCCCAGGAAAGTAATACAGACAGGCACTTTGACCCTTCTAATCTTTCAGAGGAACAGATGGAGGATCCAAGAAATGTTTCCCGTCCCCCAGCTGCATTCCTTTTAGTTCTTAAACACGAAAACATTCTTTCTCCTCCCTTAAAGTCTAATCGATGTAACTGGCTTATAGGAATTGAAAATTTGTAGCCCTTAAACATTTGTTTTTCCCTTAGAGGTTTAAAGTCTCTCATCCAATTCCCAGACATGAGTCAGTTCACAGACTGAAATGTCGGTGAGGGAATGGAGGCCAGGTAATCTGGGACAACACTGATAGAACGTCGCACTTCTTCCCCAAAGGCTGTGGCCATTTAAAACTCACAAAAAACCTGGAACATTTCCGGTGGCTCTCCGACACGGACTCTGGGCAGTTGTGATTCTTGAGGACGCTGGGTACCACTGCAGCCAGTTGCACAGAGCAGAGGCCTGTAAAGCCTGGGTGAGAGAGACGTGCAGTCTCCCCCACCTTCAGGTGGGCAGCTCTCTGAACCCACCCAGTAGGTCTTCCTACGGCGCCTGCCAGTTTAGCTGGAAATACATCCTTGCCAAGTGGCCCAAACCTCCACTTGACTCTCTGACCCGTGGAGTTGACACTGTTAGGGGAACAAGGGTGAAATGGGGCTCTGAACTAAAACAGTAAATCCAAAGCCACACTGTCTCTTTGGGGACATTGTTGAGACTGGTTCAAACCACAAGGAAAGGCTATGGGTCGGGGCCTCACCCAGAACACATGAGCTCCGTGCATCCAGGGTGAACTCCACCCTAGAGTCAGAGACCTTGCTGGGCACGGTGGCAGAGACAGCTCTCCAAGGGCTACAGGCAGACAGCTGGGGAGGCACGAAGGCTCCTGGGAGGTGTGGGGAGAGCAGGGAGCTGAGATCATACTGAGACTCTTTACAGAGCTACCGGGATCTGCTTTTATGACCTCTTGCATAAGTTCTCTTTTCCTTTAATGGAACACCTTCAAATTATGGCAAAAACCACAGGAGTCATTTATTTTTGACATTTATTTCACAGACAAGTTTTCAAGAAGACATCTAAGTGAACGTGAATACAAAACAATGAAGAGACATACATTTATACCTGGAATGAACTCAGAGGCCAAAGCTAACAGCCACGCAAGCTGCTCACACACGCCTTGAGTCTGGGGCTTCCCCAGCTCCTTCCTAGCGGAGTCCCGTTCATCACTGGGCATCAGACCTCACATCCAGGCTTTCTTCACTGCAGCTACCTGCCGTCGGCTACCAAGGAGCCCCAGGGGCTGCCTGCTGGCGAACATGTGTCTTTTCTCATCACTGCACAAGCTCCCGGGCTGCTCACGGCCTCCCTCTTCCTAAAGTATGAAGTAGGTTCAGTGTGGCCTGGATGCCACCTGCTGGGGCAAGCCAGGCTGGCTACCTAGTCTTACATGCATTATAGATGCATACATATGCATCGTCTTCCTGACCTACACCCCGCCACAGTCTCACTAAACACTAGAGCCAGAGCGTTCTCAGCAATCAAGTTCAACGTCTCTCCGGATAAGGAACACCAGCCCAGAGAGGCTGAGGTTTGTCAAACAACACTCAGTAAGTGATAGCGACAAGACTGAAATGTGTCCCTTTTGGCTTCTGGTCTAATGCTTGCTCCCCCAGGGCAGGCCGCCCTGAGCGGTTTAAGCGAATGTGTGAAGTTTCCTTCTTTAAAGATTTATGAACAAGTCAGGTTGTATGTGTAATAAAATCACTGGTAGAAACTGGAGGTATTTGTGGGGGTAACAAAGCAAGTGTAGGCAGGGAATACAAGCCAGTTTCCAAAGTGCCCTGGGTAAGATGTCAGAGAATAAAATGTCCGGTTACTTATACTGCTTTTAAAAAATAGGATTTGGGGTAAATTTCAAAGAAATCAGATAGGATTAAACAAATAGAGGTTTTAGGTAGTTGGCTGAGGTGGCTTGGTATGTTTTGTTGAGCTTTCCAGCAGCCAGAACAAAGACAGAAAAGCAATGTTATAAAAATCACAGTGTTTGTAATCCTTTTTTTTTTTTTTTTCCTATTTAGGATCAGAGCTTTCCCTGGTACTGAGACCCAGAGAAAAACCTTTTCCTATGGATCTTCATAAAGGCAATGCTATGTGATATAAAAGACACATTATTCATTCTGACTTTCATGCTCCAGTTGAGAAAAGACAAGATGCAAGTCATCTTGGTCTAAGATGGTGGGCAGGACCTTCTATTTCTTCAGCACAGAGACAGAGTTCATGAAGGCAACTTAGCCCACGTCCAGACAGCCTGTTTACCACTAGGAACGCAGGCAGGGGAACCCGGGCTCCACCTTTGTGTGGCTCCAGACGAATGAAACTCACACAGACTCAGTCTGTTCCACCTGAGATGGAATGGGTCCTGCACTTTTCCTGCCACTGGGGACGTCGGAGAGCAGAGGTACACAGTTTGAGGCAATTCAGAAGAACGTGATTTTCTCATGGTGGAGTCACTGACCTTTTGCAAGTGCCGAGAAGGGAACGAGCATTAATTACCTTTGCTGCAGTGCCTCCTCTGTCACACCGCCAGTTCCCTGAGCCAGGCCACCGAGTCTGTCTTCGCACGCCCTCACTGTGCCTGGAGTACGGTCTTACACGGAACAGTACTTAATACATACTTAGGAATAAATCATCTACCTTCCTGAATCATGCTTCCATATAATTATCAATCCTGTGTATGTCTTACTAAGTGGTGATTTCTATTCATGGGCATCTTCTCTAGGGCTGGAATTCCAGAACATCGACACGATACAAGCACACGCCCACAGGCACTGCACGCATCTCACTGTGCTAGGCACACAAACGACATGACACTGCACTTAACCATTAGAAGCCTAGGATTCAGAGCACACGTAGGAAATCAACCTACTGAGGTGGGAACAGTTGTAACATCTCCAACGAATGTAAATCGGAAACATGTATCAATGTGTACCTGAGTCACCTGCCTTCCAGCAGGCCACACCCTATTTTGGGATTTCTTTCTACACTGCCTGCCCTCCTTGGAACTCTGCTGAACCGGCTTCGAAAGATTCAAACATCCTCAAAGGAAAAATATGATCTCCAGATGTCTTCAAATACGATAACATCTGACAAAGGAGAGGAGAGATCAGATCAAAAGAATCTCTGCACAGCCCTGACTCTGGCTGTCCTTCCACCAAACTTGGGACTTCCCCTCCCCAAAGCAAAGCCGCCCCCGATTACTTACATAGTAAGGGCATAAATGTCACTGGCCTCATCCTGGAGCAACCAGCCTTGGAAGACCAGATTCTGTGGTTTCATCTGTAACTTCCAGGAATGAATTAACTACCTCCCTGCCTCTCCCCTCCCCATTTTGACTCTTCCTTCAATACCTGTTGGGTTAGTGCTAGGGGATTATCAAAGAGGTTTTTCGGACAAATACGTAAATGAGGAAAACGACAATAGTGTTCTAGACTGGAAGTTTCTGTAATTTCTGTAAATCTTTCCACTTTCACTCAGTAAGCTATAGAGTTCTATAAATTACTCTGGGCTCTACAGTTAGGTGGGTAATCCTATCAACAGGGACTAGAAGCCTCAGAAAAGGCTGATTGTATTTAACAAACAGCCCTGGAGGTGGTGGTCTGAATGAGCAGCTATCTGATCTAGAGCAGGCCTAAGGAGTCCGACTGGTCTTAGAAATAGTGAAGGTTTCCGGTTTCTACCACACTTCTTCCCTACCCCCTTAAAGTTTGAGAAAACTATTAATATATAACATTATACTGAAGTGTGGGGTTGGGAGGCATAAAATATGCCAACATGCCAGTCATGTTCTAGGTAAGAACTAGAGCAGAGGTAGGGTAGAACATGTCTAAGATTCTACTTTCTTTTAATGAGACACACCACGGGCATGCATCCTATTTAATCTGGGGAGGGCCTGGTAGCTCAGGAGAGTCAGACGAGAGCACCCAGAACACCTAAGAGGTAAGTGTAGGACTTTCAAGAAATGATAAGAGGAACTGGATTACTCAGGGGCTGGAGAAGCAGCAGACAAGGGGGTCGTCTTCAGGTCCAGAAAAGGTCCGATTGGTCACGGTCATTTTCTTCTCATCTCTATGGAGGGCGAGGCGTTAGTAATGTGGCTTCAGGGACAATACGGGGACTCACCCTAGTTGTGGGGATTGATGTGACACAAAAGCGTATAGTGCAACAGACTTCTAAAGGAAGCTGTAGAATCTCAATCTCCCAAGTATCTTCAAAACCAAGATGCACGTGGTGTTGTCCTGATCCTGATCAGACTCCTGAAAGTTCTACTCCAACAAGAAATCTGGGATCAAGTTGCATCCGGGCTCCCACGTGGTGGACAAGAGGAAACTTTCAGCATGTCAGGTCTGCTTGAAAACAACTCTCAGCTACATGGAGGGACCTTGAATGTTGCTGGACTTGGCAGTCCCACAGCAGAGGCCTCGACATACTGAAGGAACCCAGACAGGACAGTCTTCTCCACTTTGCTAAGGGAGAAGTTGAGAGGAACAGACTGGTAAAGTTAGAGGCGGAGGTGAGAAGACGAGGTGGTCTCTTAGCTGATTTATATTCTCAAGCTTGTCTTGGGAATTAACACTTCATAGCTAAGAAAAGACCGCTTCCAAGGGTGACGGTGGGGAAAAAATGGCTAATGGGGCACATAGGAGGAGAAGAGGTCAACGTCAAAAAGTTTTCCTGAATTCATCAGTCTTTCCCTTAGGTGGGTTCTCCGGGGAATACATGGAGGGTGGATGTGGCAGAAGCTTTTCTCTCGAATGAACTTCCCGATGTTTGGTGAGGACAGAACTCTTACTGAAACGTTTGCCACACTGGGCACAGCCATAGGGCTTCTCTCCAGTATGTATCCTCCGATGCTCTCGGAATCTTGTACAGTTACTGAAACTCTTTTCACAGTCCACACATTTGTAGGGGTTCTCGCCAGTGTGCACCCTGCGGTGGGCGCTGAAATGGGAGCTGTTGGTAAAGCTCTTCCCGCACTCCCCACACTGATAGGGCTTCTCTCCAGTGTGGGTTCTCTGATGTATGATAAGACTCGAGCTCTGACTAAAGCATTTTCCACATTCCCCACACCTGTAGGGTTTCTCCCCGGTGTGGATTCTCTGGTGGGCACCAAAGTTGGAGGAGTCATTAAAGCTTTTCCCACAGTCAAGACATTTAAAAGGTTTTTCTCCGGTGTGGATTCTTTGATGTCTGATTAGGCTCCTGCTTCTACCAAAGCACTTCCCACAGACACTGCATTTATAAGGATTTTCCTTCTGGTGGGTCATCCGGCACGTAAGACGAGCATTCCTTCCAAAGCTTTCTCCGTATTTGAGCAGTCGGTAGGGTCTCTTCCCCATGAAAGGCCTCGGATGCACTACAGCTTTCCCTAAATCTCTCGGCTGAGACATCAACTTTCCCTGTCTGAAGCCTTGAAGGGTTTCCCATTGTCTTCCTGAGATGCATTCCCTTTTATGGTATTTACCTGGATCAGCGTTCTGGGAAATGACCCTTTTAGACTTTTCTATTAATGCCCTATGCTGCTCCAAGTCCTTATATATTACCTGTGTTGTATCCTCCTTGATACTACCTCCAATTTCAAAATCTGAAAGGAAAAAAACAGATGATAAAAATTCCAAACCAGTCCTGTATTATGTATTAACATAAACAACACAGCCGACTCATCTGTGTTAGGATGCCTGCGTACTTCTCTGACCTCTCAGGTCCTGTTACCCATCTCTGATTCATTATGCCTTATTTTCATTCAGCTCTATGAACAGCCAGTAATACCTAGTACAAAGTAGGCCTTCAGAATGTTTTCTGAATGGCACTGAAATCCAAGCCGTCATTCCCCATACAGATCCTGAGTAATGGCGGACGAACTTAGCTTTCTCCCTGAAGTTCTACTCCCACTCACCCTGCTTTCAAAATTTCACATCTGCGCTTAAACACACCATACCAACGTTCAGAGCAGATTCTAGTGATCAGGTTCCAATTCCTCAATGGACTTCCATGTTCATCAATATCTGATTATATCCTACCCAAGGCTATTTCTTCTCCTCAAATGTCCTTGGCCCTGTTTTTTCCAGCTGTCTCACACACGTACCTGGATCCAACTTAACTCTCACACTCCCCACACTGGAATTACCTTTCCCTCACTCTCTCATCTATGTCCCATGCCCACTGCAAGGGGCATCCTGGATACCAGCTTTTCCAGCAGGTCTTTTGGACCGACAGGCTTTGGAATCACAGAGCTCTGGTTCTGATTCCATCCTGGTCACTTATTAACTGCATGGTTTTATGTGAACTTTTTATTATGGAAAATTCAAACATACAGAAAAGCAGAGACTACAACAGTATATAAAATGAATTTCCACGAACCACTCAGCCCGCATTAGTGATGATCTCCTCGTGGCCAATCTAGTTTCACCTCTATTCCTACCCACTTTCTGCTCCCTCTACCCAGATTATTTTGAATCCAATTCTCGACATTGTATTATTTCATCCAGGTTTGTTTGGTCTCCAAACCCTTGTTCTTAAGCATTTTGCTATGCTGCCTTGTTTCTACTTGCCAGTTTCCACATCCCTGTCCTTGCATACACTGAGTTGAAATTGCTGATATCCCTCCGCCCTCCGATCCCAAGTGCGGCGGTTTGGCGTGGGTTGGGAGAGGACAGCAGCCATCAATCAGTCCATTAAGTTAAGTGAAAGCCCCAACAATGCCATATTTCATTTAGGAGTTCTTCTGAAGCGTTCTTATTAGGTCCAACATCATCCTGGGATTTGTAGGAAATCACAGCCTCATGGTTGGCTCAGATAGAGTCTGACAATTTAGTGTCAGGTCTGCAGCTCAACTTAAAAAATGAGGTTCACAAGGGATGGTACCAAAAGATTTTGTTTCCTGGAATCAAAACGTGGGTTATAGAGGACTTAATGATTTCAGACTTCAAACTAATTTCCCATATAAACACTAGCAGGAAGCATATGTACGCCCCTTCTCTAGTGTTTTATTTTGAGTGAGCAGAGTGCTGGAAGGAAAACAGTAAGAGGTAAGGACAGGAAGATAAGATGAGCTCAGACCGAGGGCAGCTGTGGAGCCGTAATACAAGACTGATGGGGAAACCTGGTTTGGAGACTTTTACAAAAGTCTAGGTAAGAGACAGAGAAAGGCTGAACTGTTCTCACCACAGGTAGCAGCTGTGGTAACTAAAAAAGGGACAGATGGAAGTTCTACAACAGTTGGGAAAAAAAGCGTTCTCTGCTTGGATGTAAATAATGAGAGAGAAAGCATCAAAAGTGCCTCTGAAGTTTTAAGTCTGGATGTGGGAGGACACAGGGAAGAGCCAAGGTGCGGGAAAGAAGACAGTGATTTTAGTTTTAAAAATTTTAAGTCTGGGCTGCCATGCGGACAGATGCCCACAAGGGTGCCGGCAGTCCGTGGGAAACGAGCAGGTGGGGCAGAGAACCAGAGGCAAGTCTCTCTCTCATTTTGCCCCTGCCTGTCCTTTTCCTCATGCACATCATGAAGGACTGAGACGTTTGTGTCTTGAGCCTATGGACACACCTCCTTCCTCTGACTTTTTTCTCATGTATAATTGCAAGTTCTTCTTCCCCATGGAATTTGCAGGTGCTATGAAACACTGACCCATACAGACAAAATCCGAGGCTGAGGTCTCAAAGACTGCATCACTAGAATGCCAGGTCCCTCCTTGAATGAAGTGCCACAAGAAAGATGCTTTGATATACTCATTGCTAGATCCCCCGTTCCTCACACGGCACAGGCCCCTCAAATGCCTGTTTAATGAACAGACTCATGAGCAATATGCCCAGAGTTACTGATTCTTCAGTAAATCACACTTCCCCCTCAATGGTTCTTACCACTTACCGCTTTGCAGTAGACCCTGAGGCCCCTGGAATTCCGACTCTTGCACAATTTCCTCCTCACTCATTCTCTCGCTACCAGAATCTTCTATCATCGCCTCTTGTGAGGCCTCCTCAGGTTCCCAGCCTGTCGGTTCCTGGGGTTCAATCTCAACATCCTCTCCTTCTTGCCCTGAAGGTGATGGGACTTCTGGAGTGTTGGTGGAAGGAGTGGAGGCCCGAGCGTTTATCAGGGCATCCATCTCCTTGTAGAACGCACACGATTCCAGCACGTGACCGTTTTTCACTTTGCGGTAGCTCTTCTGGAGGCTTTTGAACTTGGTCCGGCACTGTTCCGGTGTCCGGAGGAAGCCACACTCCCGAAGTTGTTCCGCCACGGCCCCATACAGCTTGCTCTTCCGATGACAGGCTTGGAGAGCTTCGTAAAACCGAGTCTCACGGAGGATATCAAGAAAAGTCTTGGTTTCCTCGTACCCCCAGTGCACACCTGCCACGGAAGGAAAAAATACAAAGATATAAGAAAAAACGTCTGCAGCCTCGAAACATAAGGGGTAAAAGAAAACAGATCCCCTTCATTGTGGCAACAGGAACTATGACATGCCAGGGGAGAAGATGTGCAAAAAATGAGAGGGTCTATATAAAAAAATCTATAATTTACTGAAAGACATAAATAAACTAGAAGAAATGGAGAGACACTATGTTTCTGGATAGAAAAATTCAAGTTGTACGGATATGAACTCTCAAATGAATTTAAGTTAACATCCTGATAGGATTTTTAAACTGAAATTGTTAAACTGATCTCACAGTTTATTTGGTAGAGTAAGAATGTAGTCCCTCAGATCTGCCATTGCTTTGGCGATTAACCAAGGATTCGGCGGACTTTTAAAAATGGTTAAAACTAGGGACACCTGGGTGCCTCAGTCGGTTAAAGTTATCTGCCTTTGGCTCAGGTCATGATCTCAGGGTCCTGGGATTGAGCCCCGCATTGGGTTCCCTGCTCAGTGGAGAGCCTGCTTCTCCCTCTCCCTGCCGCTCTGCCTACTTGTGCTCTGTGTCAAATAAATTAATAAAATCTTTAAAAAAAACAAAACAAACAAAAAACCCAAAATGGTTAAAACAGACTAGGACACTTTTTTTAACCAGTCTTCCTTAAAGAGCAGAACTACAACCAGAGTCATTTTTGAGGTCACTGAGTCCTCTACTGTGAAAGATGAAATGACTTGCAAGATGAACAGATGTTCTGCTTCTATGGCAGAATCAAACTTTTCAGGACATGTCTGCATACAGTTTGTTAAACTATGCTTTTTGTGTGTTTTGTAAGTAGGAAGAAGTCACTTCTATGCTCAGTCTTACCCCGTGCTCTCCTCCAGGGCTAGCCCTGCATTCGCACACTTGGGACTGCCCTCCTGTCTATGGATTTCCAGATTGGGGAACACCTGTACATGCATGATGCATCTTCCCCGTGTTTTCCTGAGCTGTCTCTTTTGAATAGATGTAGTCATCAGTGCACCCCAGCTCTCCTAGCCTGATTTATTTCTCCACTCTAAGAACTTACCATCTTTTTTAAAAAAGATTTTTTTTTTGAGAGAGAGAAAGGGAGGAAGCACAAGTAGGGGGCAGAGGTAGAGGGAGAAGCAGGCTCCCCACTGAGCAAGGAGCCCAATGTGGGGATCAATCCCAGGACCCTGAGATCATGACCTGAGCCAAAGGCAGACACTAACTGATGGAGCCACCCAGGAGCCCCTAGAACTTGCCATCTTTTCATAAGGTGGCGTGGAGAAACTTTCCTAGTAACACCTGGCAATGTCTCACTGCATTTCACCAAAATAGTCTCTCATTTTGCCTGGCCTATCTTTTACATGCATATTATGAAGAACTGAGATGTTTGTGTTTAACATCTGCAGAATGCCTTCCCCAATTTTTATCTATTACCTCATTTAACACTAATGATCCTGGAATCCTCAGTCACATTTTACTGATGAGAAAAATGAAGCTCAAAGTACTTACAGGATGTGTCTATTGTCACCCAGTTGTTAACCGCCAGGTTAGTTCTGCACATCCCTAATTTCAACACAAGCTTTCGTATATATCGTATGCACTGTATCTTTTTCTACCTTTTAATTTCAAGGTCTCTGTG
This sequence comes from Callorhinus ursinus, assembly GCF_003265705.2. NCBI lineage: Eukaryota > Metazoa > Chordata > Mammalia > Carnivora > Otariidae > Callorhinus > Callorhinus ursinus. The sequence goes on along the minus strand of NW_027397182.1, from coordinate 939,764 downwards.
TCATATACTTAAACAAGTATCTCTTGTAAGCAATATTTCATTGTTTTTTTAAATGACTGATAATCTTAGTCTTTTAAGTTTGTAACTAATGACATATTTGGACTTATGTCTACCATCTTACTGTGTTTTCCATTGGACTCATCTACTTTGTGTTCCTTTTTCTCTCCTTTCTTGTCTTCTTATACAATTACAATTTTTTAAAAAAGATTTATTTGTTTAAGAGAGAAAGAGACAGAGAGTACAAGCAGGGGGAGAGACAGAGGGAGAAGAAGCAGACTCCCTGCTGAGCTGGGAGTCCAATGTGGGACTCCATCCCAGGACCTGGAGATGGTGACCTGAGTCAAAGGCGGACGCTTAACGATCCGAGCCACCCAGGTGCCCCTACGATATTTTACTTTCGTAAGTTATATATTCTTTTACTAGTTATCCTAGATAGTATAACAATGTATCTTTGCCTTATTACAATCCGACACAACGGGCTGCTTTATACCAATCCTCAGATATGGGCTCTCCAGAGTCCTCTGACTCTATTTACCTTCCTTCCACAGGCTGCAAATATTCAAATCCATGCTGTGCTCTAGCCTGAGAAAGAACCTTCACGGCCATTACTCAGACTGCACCAGGGGCAGCAGCAAACACCCGAGAGTACGTTCAGTGGTTAGTGGCAAGGCGCTCACGACAGCACTCCCCAGGTTTGGCGGCCTCTGGTCTACTCAGTCCTTTTACCACAAGCCCATATCATCCATTTTCATATCCGAAGAAAAGAGCACAATTCTTACCACTCAGGTTCTGAAACAAGACAGGGGCACCACGAATCTCAGACTTCTGGATAAATTCAATGCCCATTTCATCACCATCAGATTCTTCTGCGGCGTCTTCTTCCTCCACCAAACTGATCTGTTCTTTAGCACTGATATCAACTCTCTTTAGTCTGGGGAGAGAGAGAATTTCCTTTGGCTTATCAGCAGATGAAGCATGGGCTGCAGGGTTCAACAGAGCGTCCATGTCCTCAAAGAAGGCACAGGGTTCCAGCATGTGGCCATTTCTCACCTTCCGATAGCTCTTCTGGAGGCTTTTGAACTTGGTCCGACACTGTTCTGGCGTTCGGAGGAAGCCACACTCGCGCAGCCACTCGGCCACAGCCCCGTACACCTGGCTGTTTCGGGGACAAGCCTGCAGCGTCTCATAAAAGCGAGACTCCTTGAGAATGGCGAGGAAAGTCTTCGTTTCCTCATAGCTCCAATGCACGCCTGCTATCTTTTCATCTTCTAAACCCCAGTGCTGCTGCTCACCCCACATTCTCCCCACACTGCGCGCCGGGATCTGAGTGGCACCAACCGGCTTCTCCTTGACGTGGTTGCTTCGTAGAATAATATTCCTTTTGTTAGAAGAGTGTAAACCTAAGGTCCATGGCTCCTTTCTTTGCTCCAACCGGGCAATCTTGTTAGACACAGACACAGTACTTCCTACGGGAAGAGAAACACATTTCATGCAAAACCAGAGGTCAGAGCTGCATGCCCTCATCTGCTGCCCTCCCAGACACTTGTTCACACCTATCCTTGAAAGGTCTTGTCCAATCCCCCCCTCTTCTAGAGCCTTCCTCAACCATGACAGAGCACAGCACGGGCATTCTTACTACCTATGGTATAGTTACAGTTATCCTTACACCTCTCGTCTTTGGCACCATCATCTACTAAACTTACGTTATGTTAGTTCTCCGGTATATACCATTTCTTTCTCTGGCTAGTTCTAAAGGGAAGACCTTTAAGGGTAAGATACATTCTATTACCTTTGATTCCCTCTCAAGTGTCTAATGTTGTATTGGGTTCAGCACCTGCTGTAACCAGTATTTGTTACTTATAGAACCAAGTGTGCTTGTATTTGCTCCCCGCATATTCCCACCCCCACCCCAACACATGTGCGCATGCACACTGGGGCTAGGAGAGATACGTCAAGAATTTGGGGATACATGTGGCAAGGTTAATAGGAAAGAGATGGAAGGACAGGGAAGCACACGGAGTCTGTTGCCTCACAGCGCTGTGGAGATCAACATGTCTTACATGTGAACCCTGACCCACTAAACCCTGCTTTACTTTTGGACCAGGGGGAAGTTTCTTAATCTCTGAGCTTTGGTTGCCTAAGGAATGCTGGCCTCCATTCACAGAAATGCCAGGAATATTAAATAAATGATTGTCTGTAAAGTATCCAATGCCCAACAGGTATGTAATAAAATTTAGTTTTCTTCTCTAGATAACACATACATAGAAACTTCACAGAATTGTTGAGAGAAGGAGCATCACATCAAATCCTTTCTGAAAGAACACTGGGGATGGAGATTTGCTCTTTATTTTTACATGAGAGAGGTAAGTGTAGGGTTAATCAAAGCTTGAATATCTATAAGGACCAGGCAGGCAGTGCAAATGAGTGAGAAACACGGCAGTTCAGCACGAGCTCCTGCGTTCAGCTCTAGCCAATCACTGCTATGTGAGGAGGTGGGCCCATGGTGTCTGACATTTGATTTTTCAAGAGATACAGGATATCCAGATTTACAAACTAATAGTAAATTAAAATGCTGTGCAAGGCCAATGTATGTGTATAGGCTAGATTCAGCCCATAAGCCATTAGTTTACAACCTATGATAAAGGATTGGGGCAGGTGTCTCTGGACCTGGGTCTTTCTACATGTCATCACAGTTGACCCTTGAATGAAGCGGGGCTCAGGGGAACCAACCCTGCACAGTTGAAGATCCGTGTATAACTTCTGACTCTCTCAAAACTTAACTACTAATAGCCTACTGTTGACCGGAAGCCTTACCAACAACATAGTCGATTAACATGTATTTTGTGTGTTATATATATCACATACTGTATGCCCATAATAAAATAAGTTAGAGAAGAGAAAAATAACAAAATCATAAGGAAGAGAAAATATATTCACATTTCTGTATGTATTTACTGAAAAAAAATCCATGTAGAAGTGGACCTATGCAGTTCAAACCGTCTTGTTCAAGGGTTGACTGTACGTATGAAGGTGCTGGGCTAAATCTGAATTTTCCAGGGATGATCCCCATCCTACTAGTGGCACACTTGACTCAGGACTCTCATGCAGCACACTCCTGGGTCCGGACGCCATGTGAGCTGAGGTCGCACTAGGAAGCACCTGCATGTGCAAACCTAGGCAGATGGCTGGGATGCCCACTGCTCTGGGACGACCGCCTTGCTACCACCGTGTCATCAGTGCCACTCTACATTGGTCACTGATTTCAGTTGCTTTAACTGCTTTCTAATTATAAATAATTGTTGGTGTATCTTCATTTGCTGAGTCTGGCATGGCCCATTTTATAATCTCTATACTTTACTATCTCTATGTAGTGTTGTCCAACAGAACTTTCTGGGATGACAGCAATGTTCTATAATTGTGCTGTCCAATACAGCTATCAAATATCCTGATGGTGGCTACAGTCACCGAGGAACTGAATTTTTTTTTTTTTTAAGATTTTGTTTGTTTACTTGACAGAGAGAGACAAAGCGAGAGAGGGAACACAAGCAGGGGGAGCGGGAGACGCAGGCTTCCCACTGAGCAGGGAGCCCGATGCGGGGCTCGATCCCAGGAGCCTGGGATCATGACCTGAGCCGAAGGCAGATGCTTAATGACTGAGCCACCCAGGCGCCTGGAACTGAATTTTTAACTTTATTTAATTGTATAAATTTAAATTGCCCTGTGTGACTAGTGGCTACCCTATTACCACATGTTTATAGCCTATCTAGTGTGGGTTTGTACACATTTTAAGCCTGTAATTTTATTAAAAATTAGTCTTCGACTTTTAACTTATGTATGAATGAACTGTGCTTACGCCCACTACTAATGTAGGTGACAAATCTTTCAGAAGTTTGCTTGTAAAGTGATACATCAGTGGTTATGTGTGCCCGTGAATCTCTGCTATTTAAGTCATTCACAACACACTACCAAGGTTATTGTGTTGAAATTACCTTTTTCCTTCCATCTGTAGGATTTCCATCCATCCAACAATTATTTGCTGGCCACCCACCCATGGGTCCAGCTGTGTGCAAAGTGTTGGGTTACTGCAGTTAAATAAGAACAAATCATACAAAGACCTTGTGACTTCATGGAGCTTTTAGTCTAGTAGGTACATACGTGTAAGCTTATATTTAAGTGGTATGACCATGACAGTCGTATATAACACCTCACCAATGTTTTCATCCGTAAGTTAGAAGAACACATATATATTTTAAACTGGAAGAGACGAAGGAGTGAGGAAGAGAGCATGGACAAGTGATTACTAGGTCTGGTGAGCTGGCCACAGAAACGACTAGACAACCCACGCGGTCCTTTAGGTGTTGACACTTAGAACTATTGTATTATCAGTAGAAATAAAGATATCAAAAATCCCCAAATCTTTTATGTGAAAAGGGAAAGAATCCTTACCCAGGGAGACCATGTTCCCAACACTCTCTTTCCTAATATCCCGGTACAGGTCTCTGTGAGCGGGAATCTGATGTACGCTCTTTTTGTAGGAAAAACCTCTCGCCATGTGGACATCTTTCACTGGTCCCTGTAACAACACTAACAGCAATGACTACCAAGATAACCACATGGGTCTTCAAAGGATGAATGATCATGGAGGAAACACAGAAGGGCCCCAAAGAAGAATTAAAATTAGGGAGCCAAGTGTGTATGATGTGCCAAATGAGGAAGATATTACAAAGAATCATAAGAGAGGTGATTCAGCAAGGAGTCTCATTAGTCAGACGGCTGGGTCCAGTCTTCCCTGCAAAAGGAGTCAGCGGGGAACAGTCTCTTGGAGGGAGTATAAAAGTTTGAGGACAGTGAAGGCACAGGAAATCCTTGGGACTGAATACCCTAGGAAGGCAGAGAGAAGATTTACAATGTACCTGAGACACAATAGGTAGTCGTGTGGTGGTTATTTCCTGATTCACGCTGTTCCATTCATTAGCAGGGGCAGGAACCCAGGGAGAAGGCCGAGCTGTAAGAAGAGAAAGAAACAATCAGGGTTCTGGGCTCTGGCTCTTTAATTCATGCACCTTCTCCTTTTAAGAAATGAGCATGTATTAAAAAAAACCCAGCAAATATAAATTGATCATTTCATCAATGATTTTAGAACAATGCCTGAAACCATGGTACATTGATGCAGGGCTCACAAACATGAATGCTTGCAGGGAGTTAGCAGGCAAAGTGCATCATGAAAGGGGCCAGGTAAGGAATGGGGGAACTGGAGAGCACATACACCACTGAAAGGGTATATTGCCAATGCCCACTTCCACTTAATGCTTCATTGTGAGACAATGGGCCTGCTATCATTAGAGCTTCTGATATTTTCAGGAGAAGCCAGAAATCTGGACTTTTGCATAAAATCTCAAAAATCTTAAACCTTGAGAACTAAAAACGAACAAATGAATAAAACTCCCAAACCAAAAACCCTTTGTAGGTAAGACACAAGTCTGACTTGGCATGTAAGTTATCAGTTTGCAATCCCTAGTATGAGTTCATCAGTGCTTTAACATGCTAAAAAAGTTAGCACATGTAGATACACAGTCCTGGACATGAAAGGCAAATACACAGTACACTACCTCAAAAGGTAGGAGGAAGATATATCCATGTATACAAGGCACAGTCTGTGGTTTAACTTCTACTCTGGAACTTGCCATCTAGGGAAAACTTCCAGAATGAATATTACTGTGATCAAGAATTCAAGAGGTTGTTCCACTACTTTCTAAAGAAGCAACCTGAATCACTTCCGTGGAAACATACTACAGATATCCCCTGCTTTTCGAAAGTTCCTGTTACACCACTTTGTTTTTACAAAAGGCATACATTAGTACCTATTTTTGCTAACTAAAAGAAATCCAAAAAAAGGATTTTCACGTTTACAAAAAATGGTGAAAAGCGCAGATACTGTTCAGTGTCTGTTTCTCAGCGAGCTGTTATGGAAGCAGTGTGCCCCTAAGCAGGGGGAATGGCACACCACAGTGGCACTGTCCTGCTGAGCACCTCAACAGAACACACTTTTCCACGTTGTGAATTCCTTGTCACCCTGGATGGCAAAATCCAGAAACACCATACATTTATTGGACTAAGCTTATCAGCCAAAGTAACTGAGAGCATATGATCCAGGGGAACTTTGAAGTCCAGAAAACATTAATATTTGCAATGAATTCTATCACAATATGAATTTCAGGAAAGATAAGGAGGTTGGGTACATAGTAGTGAATCCTGCCACTTGGTGAGGGGTTGTGTAAAATCTGTCTGAGATTTGAAGTTTAAAAATAATTGTGCCATTATGGGAGAAAGGGAACTAACATTTATTGACCACCGTATGTGCTGGTCCCTTTACGCTGCCTCCTTTAACCAACACTAACATTATTATTTTCCTTTTACAAATGACAGAATGGAAAGTTTGAGAAGTAACCTAACCAAGGCCACATAGATAATGGATGGCAGAGCTAGGTTTTGTCTACGGGTTGTCTGCCTCTAAGGCCTAATCGCTTAACCTCTGTGCGTTAATGCTCCTTTTCACATTGCTTGCCTAAGGACAGACAGACAGAGGTACAGAGACAGGTAGATATAAACGCAAGCCTTCTGCTGTAGGTCCAGTGATCATCCCATCCCTCTCTCTCAGCCTGACACCAGACTGCGGGGATGCAGAGATCACAGTGGACGGGGAAAGACAGGGTGTTCGACTTCCTCTTATGTGACTTACTAATGTCCAGGGCAGCTAGGAAGCCTGTGCTCCCTCCTCTATGAAATCTTATTGTTTACCAATTTCATATGCTATTTCTGTGATGGCTCACTTGTGAGCCAATTTTTAAAAGTAAATATCTTGGGGCACCTGGGTGGCTCAGTCATTAAGTGTCTGCCTTTGGCTCAGGTCATGACCCCAGGGTCCTGGGATTGAGCCCCACATCGGGCTCCCTGCTCGGCGGGAAGCCTGCTTCTCCCTCTCTTGCTCCCCCTGCTTGTGTTCCCTCTCTCGCTGTGTCTCTCTCTGTCAAATAAATAAATAAATAAATAAATAAATAAATAAAATCTTTAAAAAAATAAATAAAGTAAATATCTTGGGGTGCCTGGGTGGCTCAGTTGGTTGAGCGTCTGCCTTTGGCTCAGGTCATGATCCCAGGGTCCTGGGATGGAGCCCCGCATTGGGCTCCCTGCTTAACGAGGAGTTTGCTTCTCCCTCTCACTCTCTGTGTTTTCTCTCTCTTTCTCTCAAGTAAATAAATAAAATCTTAAAAAAAAATAAAATAAATATCTTGTTTCTCTTTCCAAACCGTTTTTAAAGTTGTTTATAGTCAGCCAAGAACAGACACATACACACACGGCAGGACTGAAAAAACACAAGCTGGTCATGGAATGGGAGATTCTTAAATTTCACGGCATGACCTTGAGGCCAGTCTGGGCAAACTAAGTTTTCCCAGAGTCCATCTTCCCAGATGCCTTTTACTTATACTGCACATACTCACAACTCTTGAAGCAAATGAACCCTTGCTCCCCCAATATTCCATTTATTTTCAAATACGTATTGAGGGGATATTACTGTGAGCAAGTCATGGAGTTAGGGTTACAAAATACATGTGCAATGGTCTCTGCACTGGGAATGCTCTGAGTTCTTCTTACCAATCTTGGGTAAGGGCCGATGCTCTCTCTTTCGGTTCAGCTGCTCCTCATGTCCTGAGTGGAGGCTTCCAGCTTCCTCCAAAGACACCACCCTGGGTTGAGTCTCCACCTGCTCTGGCTGAAAGTCCGTTACCTCCCATGCTGCTCCCAGTGGGACCTGCTTCTCTGAGTGCACAGGACTGCTAACCTGGGAAATAAAGCCAATGCCATAATGGAAAGAGGGAGGAAAACAGGGCCCGATGAAGACCAAACTTCCCCCAGAAAGATATCAAAGAAGGATAGGAGATGTGAGAAGGAATGAAAATTTCACTCCATGCCCAGTGGAGTCTCCAAGGGCATTGGGTGAACAGTATTGTCCAGAAGTCTAGGGATAAGGGAACAGGAGAGTGCTCTTTATTAGTACACAGAGGGGAGAAAATCTATCAGGAGTAAAATACACAGCCTCCTTAGTATTAGAATAGATGCTGAGTCCTCACATCTATTAGGTTCAGAAAGCAGGAAATTAATTCACTAGTGAGCTGAAAACATAAAATTAATTTCCACATGTAGTGTCTACCCCTGACCAACACAGCAGCCTACTGATAGGTCTTTATATGAATACAAATCCCGTGCAAAGTGAAACTGCACATCTTGCAAATCTTGCAGGATTTCATAAGGTTAATGAAAGGGCTGTTGAAAACAACTAGAAGACCACGAAATGCCACCGATGGACGAAGATTTGGTGGTTAAACTAGAGAAGAGTGACAAGGATGATGGCATCGAGGGCACCTCAGAAGACACACATTCAAATACTAAAGGACTAGAGAGGGCCCTGGGATAACTGATGAAGTTTGTGCTTTCTTTCTTTGCAAAAATAGCCCTCTTTAGAATCAGGCTGCAAGAGTCCAACCCTGCAAAGCATAATGCATTGTTCTCTCATATAATTTTTGGGAAGCATTATGCCAAAGATGTGAACAAATACTTGGATGCATAATGTTTAACTTCATTTGCAAAATACTATTTCAAGCAAGTTTTTTCCTATTTAATATTAAATTCCGATCCTCTTTTAAGTTGATTCACTTTAAAGGTCTCTCGTTAGTACCATTTCTCCCTCCATAATAAGCCCTATGCGCAAGGCATGCCCCCCGCTTCCCCCCCCCACCCGCCTTACCCATCTCCTTCTTTCTAAATACAACAATTTGGAAAATCCTCTCTCACCTGCTGTCTTAGTCGTCCAGTCTCTTTCTCCAAATGTATTACCAGGGCCACCGCCTCCTCTCCACTTTCCGGACACTGCTTCCGTGCCCACGCCTGAATCTTCTTCGGTAAAATGGTGAGAAACTGTTCAATCACCAGCAGTTCAAGGATCTGCTCCTTGGAACGCATTTCTGGCTTCAGCCACCGGCAGCAAAGTTCCCAGAGTTTACTGAAAGCTTCATGGGGTCCAGTCACATCCTCGTAACAGAAATGCCTGAAGCATTTGCGAAAGGTCTCGGACTCAGAGCTCTCCGATCCTTCCAGAGTGGGTTCCGCTGCCCACTCGGGGTCCTTTTCCATCTTCATTATTAAGCATTCCTCCCGCTCCAGCGGAGCGTCGATCAGAGGGTCCAGGGATACAGCCATGCTCCAACCCCGGCGTCAAACTCACCTCTAGCTCAAAGTAGACTCATAAATCTCCGAGAACTCCCTGCTTAATGATTTTGGAAGTGTGGGAAGGCAGGGAAGTGAAAAACGGCAGTGTCAGCAGGAACAGGGTACTCCGGGCTCATTAATCGAATCTATCCTAGGCGCTTGAAAAGGAGAATTTGTACCCTAAGGTTCCAAACCGGCCTCTTCTCCAAACAAGATGTGGTTTTCCAGAGTGCAGCTCTTTTAGTGCAATGTCCGAAAGAGCAAGAGGGGACCGGGAGAAAATCACGGGGGACGGAAGGAGGGGTGGGCGGGGGCGGACGGCGGGCCGGGAGGGGGCTGGGCTCCGGGGAGGCGAGGCCCCGGGTGGGTGGGGCCGGATGTGCAGGCCCCGCCCGGCCGGGGATTCGGGGTTCGGGGTGCAAGGCTCGGCCTGGGCGGCGCGCCCAGGCCGCTGCGGGTGGCCTGTGGGGCCGGCGGTGTCCGAGGCCAGCGCCGGGCTCTTCTGGGCCCAAAGCGGTCCCGGCCGTCCTCAGGAAACCTCCGCACGCCGAGGAAAGGCCGCGAGGCGGTTCCGCCCCTAAGAGGAGAGAAGCCGCGGGGACCCAGCGGGACCTCGCACAAGGCGGCTGTTGGCCCTGCGCGCGCGGCCTGTTCCGCTCCGTCCGCGGACTGCGCGGGGGGCGCTGGGAGCCTCGGCCACGCATGCGCCGCCCGCGACTGCGCGCCGCGAGGTCCGCGGAGGCTTCCTCGCGGGCGAGGGACTGGGGAAGAGGGCTGCGTGGTGGACTCTCGCGAGACGCGCAGCGCAGCGACTCGCCGCTGAGGGACTTTAGGAGTGAGGAGGGGCGCGGAGAACTTCGCGGGGCGGAGGGACACAGTCGGAGGCCGAGCGGACATTTTGAGGGAGAAGATGGAACAGTGTGGAAAAGGAGAGTGGGAGGCTTCCCTCAGCCGTGGAGTCTGGGAGGCGGGGAGACGTCTCTGAGGTGAAGGACACTACTGGGGAGGCGGCGCAAAGGCCTTTCTGCAGCGGAAAAGGGAGAGGGAGCGGGGACTCCTTTGCCTGGCGGAGGGGTCTGTCGCAAAGGGTACGGAAATCTCCGGGGCATCCTCTGACGGTGGCGACTGTCGCGGATTGCTGCCCTCGCTGAGGGGCTCGGGCCCCGCTGTTCTCCTGCGGGAGCACCTGGGCGACCCCGTCCTGTCCCCTAGGGGGGCGCGGGGCCGCCCCATCCGTCCCTCAGGTGAGAGCACCTGGGGCGGCGCGGGTGTGCCCTGTCGGTTCCCCCTGCGGGGGAGCACCTGGGGCGGTCCCACCTAGGCCCCCAAGGGTGGCGCGGGGGCATCTGGGTGGCCCCGTCCCGTCCCCCAGGGGCGGCGCGGGGGCGCCTCGTCTGACCCCCGATGTGGGAGCACCTGGGGCAGCCCGGTGCAGGTCCCCAGAGGCGGCGCGAGGGCGTCCCAGCTGTTCCCTACCCTCCTCCGTGGGAGCACTTGTGTTTGGCTCCATCCCGTACCCCAGGGCGGGCAAGGGGACGCCCCGTCGTCTGGGGGGTCCTACAGCCCTAGCTCTGGGGAAGTTGATGTGGCTGAACGTGAACCAAGGGGGTCTGGGCCCAGAGTCCCCGCTCCTCCCTCCCCACCCGCCACCGTGGTTGCTTGGAGGAGCTGTCCTTGCCTCCCAACTTCTGTGAAACTCAGAGCGATGCTTGCCCGCCCACCCACCCATCCCTTTATTGATGAGGTGCCAGGCAGTGTTTTAGGCACTTAGCATACATCAGTGGGCAAAACAAAAATCCCCGTTCTAGGAGTAGGTGGCCTATTAGAAAAGAAAGCTTAGTGACTTTTTTTTTTCTCAGCAGAAGTCTTAGTTAAAACTCAATCTACAAATTCTAGCAGCCCAGAAGCTAGGAGTATCATTTATGTAACAGGCATTAGGTGAGGGAGGGTCAGAGAGAATCTATGGGGCACCCAGTGTATGCCAGGGGTTGTCTTTGCACCGTTTACTTTTCTTTCTCTTTAGTATTTTTGGAGCATCTATTTTGTGCCAGGCATGATGATAGGTGGTGAGCAAAAGCGGGATCCATGCCACTGTTGCACTTCCAAGTCTGCTGGGAGGGGTAGGCATTAATCAAATAATCAAATAAGCTAAGGTACAATTGTAACTGCCACAGGTACTCCCCAGAAGAGGAACGTGGTGGGAGGATCTACCTATATTAGAGGGATTTGACCTAGTCAGGAGGTCTGGGTAGGTTTCTTTAAGAAGTATTGCTAAGGATGAGATCCCAAGGAGGAGTAAGAGCTGGTTAGGCAATGTCTAGTCCTCACAGAAGTCCTATAAAGCAGATTTGGTTGCCTCCACTTTACAGTTGAGAACATTGAGATCTCAGTGAGGTGATGTAACCACCCAGGGTAACCTCAGGTTAATGGCAACTCAGGATTCAGATTCAGATAAGAAAAGGGTCTTTTATGTGCTCATTGGGCCATTTGGTGGTTTTAGGAGAGGCAGGTGTCACAAGCAGCTCAGGGACATTGGAGAGTACAGGTCACAAGCTCACAAGCCTGCAGAGCTCAGGCAGGTAACATAAATGAGTGAAGTAGGCAGAGTATGAGACAGTAGGGAATGGTGGGGACTGCAGCAAGCTGGAGGCCACATTTTCTGCCTAAATTAAACAGCCAGGTGGAATTCACACACTTGGCAAATACTTTTATTTGTTTCCCCCACCAGAATACTAGCTAAATGAAGCAGGACTTTTTTTTTTTTTTTAAGCCACATGTGCTGTGTGCTTAGAGCCGTACTTCACAGAGTAGGCACTCAACCCCATCTGCTGCCCATAGCTTCTGAGCAGTTCTTGCCATGTGTGCACAGTTTCACAGATTTTGAAGCACTTTTACATTCCTTTTCTCATTTTATCCCTCATTCTCTCTTTTGGCTCCTTATTTGCTTCTGACATGGCTGTTGCAATGAAAAGTTCTTAATGCCCCCCCCCCAAATATTTAGGTGTGTCTTTCTTTTGTACCTCTCCACCCTCTTCATATTTTAGCTCTTCTCCATCCTAATGTGCTTGGCATTATATCTTGGTTTCCTCTACTTATCTAGCTCATTTATATTTAAACAGTGTCTTTTTGTTTTGTTTTTGTTCTGATTAAGAGCTTTAGTCTATTGACTTTGGGCCCACCATCACAAGCACCTCCCACACTCAGCCTCAGTTCCTGCAATTCTAGGTTGCCCCAGCCACTTCTTGTCAGGTGGTGCATGAAAAGTTTCATTTCTTAGAAACTGCTTTCCTGAAACATCTCGCTTCTCAAGAAAGTGATCATCCGTAGACATCTGAACTTCCTATTCCATCACATGGACTTCCAAAAGACAAAATCTCACCTGCATGGGAAAGTTATAGCCTAACCTCCTCAAGTTCCTCTTGGAGCAGAGGGTACTGGGACATGTTCATTATCTCTCAGATGTAGGATCATAAGATCTTTAGGAGTAGTTTGTTGTGTTTTGTTTTGTTTTGTTTTTGTTTGGTGGCCTCTCAGTAACACACACCAGTATTTTTTTTTTTTTTTAAGTAGGCTCTATTGTCGGTGTGGAGCCCAATGTGAGGCTTGAATTCACCACCGTGAGATGAAGATCTGAGCTGAGATCAAGAGTCCGAGGCTTAACTGACTGAGCCACCCAGGTGCCCCATCAAATGCAAAGAAGTAGAATTAACTCTCATGTTCTCATCTTCCAGTTTTAACAGTTAGCAACTCAGGGCCAATTTTATCCTCCCTGTATCTCTACCCACTCCCCAATGCTGGATATTTTGAAGCAAATCCCAGACATCACATTATTCATCTGTAACTATCAGAATGTATTGCTAAAAGACAGGGACTCTTGTTTTAAACATAACTTCAATACCATCAAACGCTTCCTGTTAGCATCAAGAATTCCTTAATACCATCTTTTAAAAACAGTTATTTTTTTGAAAGGTGGTTTGCAAAGAAGAAAGGGTCATAGATGCTGGATAGTAAAAAGAACAGATGTCCTTCACGTTTTCTAATTAGGTGTTTACATTTATTTTTGGGTGAAAATGTTGGTGACTTGAGAAAAGAAGATCAGATTGTGGAAAAAATAGTGAATCAATATAAGTCAATAAATCCAAAGTATGAAGCAGATCATACTACTTGGAGACGTCTTGGAGGCATGGTTATTTTCTTAAGACTCTGTCCTCTGAGTTGACACAAATCCAGACCCACTGTCTTCAAATGATCCCCAGAGGAATATTCACACAGCCTTTCCTTGGTAGTATATCTGAAATATCTGATATTACATTTGTCGTTGTACAATCTGCCTTAGAGTGACCTTTTCCATGCCATTTCTCTGTCCATGGTGCTGATCCACAAGCCCTTTGGCCAGCAACCACAGGGGTTATAGCTTGCTTTAAATCCCACTGGCCAAAAGTAAGGTTACTACAAAAGTAAACATTAACTATACATTAACTAGATCCAGGAAGTGCTATCTGTGCCTATGCTAAGTTAAAAAAAATCCGAGCTAGAGAATTTCCTAGTAATACCAGTTATTTCTCATTTCTTTAATGCCCTGAAAATTTTATCCATTTCTTTAAAAATTGAAAAGTGGACATGAAAAGGTTGAGTATATTGGTGTGCCTATTGTGGACACAGTATTTTCAAATGTGATTTATTAACCAAGCCATAACTAGGTGAAATAGTTTTCCTTTTCACAAATTAAAAATCACCTCTCCCACTGGTTAATTAATGATGGTCAGATAGCTGACAGAATAACAACTGTTAAAATGTTCCAGTTCCTTTCACTCCACTGAGAAATACAATAATGAAAAAATTTCAACTATATATGAATATTTAGTAGTCAACAATTTTTTTCTGTATATCTATGAGGCACCATGCTAGGCACTAGTGGGATAAGTATAAGACATAATCCTTTTACTCAAAATATTAAGAATAAAATGGGAAAAATCAGTCATAGAATTGTCATATATTGGATATAGTGTCCTTCATCTCTTCCTTTAGTTTAAAATCTAGTTTGGGGTGCCTCGGTGGCTCAGTTGGTTAAGTGTCTGCCTTCAGCTCAGGTCATGAGCCCAGGGTTGTGGGATCAAGCCCCACATCGGGCTCCCTGCTCAGTGGGGAGTCTGCTTATCCCTCTGCCCCTCCCCCTATTGTGTTCTCTCTCAAATAAATAAAATCTCTAAAAAAATAGAATAAAAAGAAAATCTAGTTTGTCTGATACAAGGATGGCTACTCCAGCTTTCTTTTAATGTTTATTAGCATGATAAATGGTTCTCCACCCCTTCACTTTCAATCTGGAGTTGTCTTTGGGTCTAAAATGAGTCTCTTGTAAGCAGCATATTGATGGGTCTTGTTTTTTATCCATTCTGATACCCTATGTCTTTTGACTGGAACATTTACTCCATTATATTCAGAGTAATTATAGAAGGATTTGAAATTAGTGCCATTGTATTACCTGTAAAATCGCTCTTCCTGTAGATTGTCTCCGTTCCTTTCTGGTATTTGTTACTTTTGGTGTCTCGCTCTGCTCAAAGGGTCCCCTTTAATATTTTTTGAAGGGCTGGTTTAGTGTTCACGAATTCCTTTAGTTTTTGTTTATCTTGGAGACTCTCTATCCTATTCTGAATGACAGCCTTCCAGGAGATGGAAGACTGAGTATCAATCCTGGAACTCAGATCCTGATATCGGAATCTCTGATTTTTCCCTTTACAAATACTGTCAAGTGGGACTGGCTGTCCTTCAAGCTGTCTTGTTTGGTTTTGAGGCCAGAGGTCCAGCTGTGTCTTCATGTATGTGTCTGGTTCTGTGCCTGTCTCTGGAGTTTGAGTAGGGTCTAATTAAGTACGCACTTGACCACACCCAAACTGTGTGATCTGAGAATGGGCTATTGGGTCATTTTCCAAGGGAGGTGCTGTCCATACCAGTTCTCTGTGGTTGTTGGGAAGATAAGATATATGTGTGGAGCTGTTGGTTAGTGTAGCAGCTTGCCATAAATAGAGTCTGCTTGAGAAAGAGGCCCACACAGAGGAAAGCAGGTCCCCAAATGGGGAGGGTGTCATAGAGTTCCGAAGTCATTATTTGAGCATCTAGATCCAACAGCACCTGAAGTCAGAGCCCCTGGTCTTTATTTTTTGAGCCACTCCATGTCTTGCTTTGCTTAAGCCACTTTGAATTAAATTTCTGTCACTAACAACCCAAACAATTCTGACTAATATGCAAAATAAGTATTTTCTGTGTTATCTCGGATGACTTAGAAGTTACCTCCATTTGATTGACAGATGAGGGAAGGGCAGCTTGAAGGTTCAGGTACTTTGTACAGATCTTACGAGTAGTCAGTGGAAGACCGAGGATTTGAAAATGTTTTCAGTTTTGGTTTCCCCGAGAAACACAAGCACCTATGATTCCAAATCTCCTTTGGAGATGCTCCGTGCCTGCTGCTCCATTCCAGAACTGACTCAGCGAGTTGTCGGACTGACTCGAATTGTTGTTTACACAGTCTGTGAACTTGCAGTTTATGGTGTTTTGTAATTTTGTTTTCCCTGCCGTTTTGCTAATACGGCTCTGTGAGCAAACATCGCCTGTGATTTAAATTCACCACAGTAATGAAACGGGTGCGCACACACACGCAGGCACACACGCTCCTTCAGAACAGTCCACAGCTTTCTGATTAATCACATGTGTAAAGTACAGTGTTTACAGGAAATCAGCAGGTGGTAATTAGCATCTTGGAAATTATCTGGGAAACACAACTGGAGCTGCCACTTCAGGAGGGAAACATGGCAATAATCAGCAAAGTGACAGACCCCCTTGGAGCTGGGAATGAGAGGGGCTGGGAGCAGGGGGCTGCCAGGCACACAACAGCTGGTGGGGGCAGCCCGGTGTGGATCACAGACTGCTTGCCAGCCTCGTTCTTTTCTTTCCAATGCTCAAGAAGCAAGTCTTTGGGTGGAAGTAGTTGAAATAGTTGCCTGGCAGGCAGACCGTCTCAGAACAACCTTTGAAAAACACTTACCACCACCACCAGCACCACCACCACCATTCAGACCTCATTCTGTGCACAGCTAGATGCTGGCACTACTGGAGTGGTTGTTAAAATGGGGAACTATTTCCGTACCAGTTTGTAAACAGCTACTGTTTTGAGCCTGCCGGGTGGCATTCCACAGCTGCTTTCCCTGGGGAAAACTTTCACCTCTTCAGGAGCCAGTGACCGAACGGTGAAAGCCTGAATCCTGCTCTAGTTTTAAGTCCAAGGTCCATTCTGATGGGTCACTGCCTGTGCTGTCTGATTGTTAAATATTTCATGTATCACCCCTCAGGAGTTTTGATGACCACTGCAGAAGGCAGACACAGAGGATGGGCGAACCGGAAGAAGCAGGAACAGAGGACAATGCACAGTCCATTTTATACTCGAGGTGCTCTTCATCCATAATTGAAAAAATAGATATATTCAATACGTATATGTATGCCTACATCTCATCATCTACACCTACACCTAGACCTGCGCCTATGGTGTAGCTATGCCTATACGGCCTACGTCTACCTCTATCTATACCTACAATTTTCTGTGTTGGAAGGGGCAGTGTTACTATGCTGTATCATTTGCTAGCAATGTGACCTAGCAGTGAGAATGATGTCAACCATTGGCTCTCCACACTGGCTGCACATTAGAATCACCTCTTGGAGCTTTGCAAACTGCAGATGCTTGGGCCCCTCCTACAGAGATTCTGGTCCTGTGGATCCGAGATGAGGTCCAACCACCAGAATTAAAAACAAAACAAAACAGAAATGCTCCTCAGATGATTTTAAGGTACCACTGAGTGCCCTTAAAACCTTCTAAGTTTCCACTTCTTTATGTAATGAGCACAAGTGCCCATTTTGCAGGATTAGTAGATAGTGTATGTAAGGTTTTTAGCAGAATTTGGGGCAAAACACTATACATGTTAGTTTCATTGATAATTAATATTCAGTACTTTAAAAAGCAGCTTTTATTATTTTTTTAATTACATGGAGAACAGGTAAACTCATCCCAGTTATAAACAATTCATACCAAGTAAAAAGTGATGGCGAGTATCCCTACACCTTATGTGCACAGAGGCAAACACTCTTAGGTTCCCATGTATATCCTTCCCAGAATTTACCTTTGCCTTTACTTACAAAAACATTCACCTTTGTGTAAGTCTCTAATGATGTAAATAGAACCATTTACATTGTTTGGTGACTTCTTTTTTTCACTTAGCAGTAGGTCTATATATCTCAGAGATCTCTCCATGTCAGTAAATACAGGTCTACCTTGTTATTTTAATGATTGCATCCATCATATGAACAGTGGAGGCACTGTGAATTACTCAACTGCTCCCCATACTAGTGGGCATTTTAGGGAGTTTCCAAATTTTCACTCTTCCATAAAAATCTGCAGCAAACACTTTTGTAAATGCGCCTTTGTGTGTGGGGTGTTAGAGGAGTTTTCTTTAGATTATCCCTACAATCTATAGCACTGGGTCAAAGCATGCATTTTACTTTGCAGGTAAAAATGATGTTAAATTCTGCCTAATTGCTCTCCAAAAAACTGTGCCAGTTAGCATTCTTAGTGATGAATGAGCGTGCTTGCTTTCCATCTCTTTTATTTCCCCCAGTTTTTTAAGGGAGATATTTTTGTTTTAGGAATGGACAGCCCATAGCTGGGTAGCAGGACTTAAAGAGCCTCTGTCTTTTCCTTTTCCCTAATGACAGTGGGCACTTTTCACGTGCATATTGGCATGTGAAGTTTCTGTTCAAGTATTTCACCCTTTAAAAAGTTGGGGCTTTGGGGTGCCTGGGTGGCTCAGTAGTTAAGCATCTGCCTTCGGCTCAGGTCATGATCCCAGGGTCCTGGGATTGAGCCCTGCATCGGGCTCCCCGCTCTGTGGGAAGCCTGCTTCTCCTTCTCCCACTCCCCCTGCTTGTGTTCCCTCTCTTGCTGTGTCTTTCTCTGTCAAATAAATAAATAAAATCTTTAAAAAAAAAAAAGGTGGGGCTTTGTGTCTTTTGCATTTTGGCATATGGTCCATTTCAAATTCATTTTTGCATATGCAGTGAGGCAGAGGTGGAGATTCTTTTATATTTTTTTCCTGTATGGCTATTCATTTGTTCCAGCATCATTTGTTAAAAATTCTTCTCTTTCTTTTGCATTGACTTGGCACCTTTGTTGAAAATGAGTGAATTGAATATGTGTAAGTCTTGCTGGACTCTATTCTGGTCCATTGATTAGCCTTTCCTTACTTTGAGTCTTTGTCTTTTAATTGGAGATTACTGATGTAGTTTGTTGACTCCCTTCCATTGTCCGAATTTTAAAATCAGGCCCAGTCTTTCCTGGTGACAGCAAGGGATAAGAAAAGCAAATAAGAGAACTGTCTGACTGCTAGAAAGCCAATTCACAAACACATCAGGAGACTGAGCCCAGATTTTTACTTGTGCTGGTGTTGCCTGCCACTGATCAGTGGCCATCAGGTAACAGAATTAGGCAACTCGGCTTTACCAACATTTTCTACCTAAGTTATGACCATGTCAGTGAAAGATAAACAGGGCTACAACCTCAGCCCAATTCCAAGCCCATCTCCCACTCCTATCCTTTGCTAACAGCACAAAAACCTCTCAAACTATGCCCCAGACCCTCTGCTGAAGTGGAATCTGCTAGACCCATATACAGTTCTGCCTATAATCACTGTTTAATCTCTCCACTTCATTGGCATGTGACTTCTGTAATGGTAGTATCATTAACAAGAAGAGGAAGCCCTCTGTATCAGTTTGCTAGGGCTGCCTAACAAACTACCATAGACTGAGGGGCTTAAACAACAGATATTTATGTTTTCACGGTTCTGGAGTCTGAGATCAAGGTGCTGGCAGAGGTGGTTCTTCTGAGAGTCCTGTCTCCCTGCATCTTCACATGGTCTTCCTTTTCTTACAAGGACACCAGCCATATTGGATTAGGGTTACCTTAATGACCTCATTTTAACTTATTTACCCCTTTAAAGGCCCCCATCTCCAACTACAGCCAAATTCTGAGGTTCTGGGGGCTAGAGCTTGAACATGTGGTTTGGGAGAGGACACAATTCAGCCTGTAACACTCTCTAATGGAGTGGTCAGACATGGGCTGGCCCCGTTCAGTCAAGGGAGACTCCCTGGTCTACTTGGCTGGACTCAGTTATTTCTGCTCACCTCACTCCTGTGGCCCCAAGAATATACAACCCCCTGTTCCCTCTTCTCCTAAGGGCCTCCCTGAATTCCCAATTTAATTTTATTGCTATTAACATGGCATACATAATATATCCAAATGCTTTGTAAATTTATTAAATTAATATATTTCTCTCCTTTAGTGCAATAGATTTACCTTTTGATCAATTTACCTTTTAAGAGTTTTGCTTCCATTTTTTTCATCGGTTTTATATTTTCTTTTTTTTTAAAGATTATTTATTTATTTATTTATTTGAGGGAGAGAGAATGAGTGAGAGAGAGCGCACATGAGAGGGAAGAGGGTCAGAGGGAGAAGCAGACTCCCTGCTGAG
This sequence comes from Callorhinus ursinus, assembly GCF_003265705.2. NCBI lineage: Eukaryota > Metazoa > Chordata > Mammalia > Carnivora > Otariidae > Callorhinus > Callorhinus ursinus. The sequence continues at coordinate 919,932 of NW_027397182.1, read as the reverse complement.
CAGGGAGCCCGATGCGGGACGCGATCCCGGGACTCCAGGATCATGACCTGAGCTGAAGGCAGTCGCTTAACCAACTGAGCCACCCAGGTATCCCCCGGTTTTATTTTTTCTGTTTATTGTAATTCCTTGTGCTTTGCCTGCCGCCCCCCCCACCCCCAGCCAATTCTCCTGCATATTGTTACATTGATTGAGTTTCTTTGGTTCATTTTTTCCATATTGGGTTTGGAAATTATAGATCTTACTCTGTTTTTCGGTGGTTGCCCTAATATTTTAACACATTAAAAATCTAAATTAGAACACAAATATGAGAAAAAAAGCTGAGCAATACAGAAAGGCATAACATGAAAAGCGAAAGTCTTTCACTTCCACCTCTCATTCCACTTCCCAGAATAATCTATTTTTTAACCATTTCCCTTTTTAAGTATTCTGGTTGTTGCTTTCTTAACTTAATAATTTTATACTTTTACTTTTTTATTTATCATACACAGGCAGTATTTATTGATACTCGATTTTGAAAGTTAAGGAATGATCTTATTTAAAATCCCACCCCCAAATCTAACTAGCTACCTTTTTATTTGTAGTTCTTGTAGCGATCATTCCTATAAATATGATCTTTAAAATTTAATTTCTTCTTCTGTTATCTTTAGACAGTATCTCTTGGTACTATCAAAGCTGTGCAAATGTAGTGCTCTTACATTTTTTTACTTCGTCTGCCTCCCAGATTCTGTGCATCACAACGTTGATAACATTTACATTTTGCCAATAGGTTTAGCACAGAAATTGAAAATGACTAAACACCACTTATAATATTATGATAATATAAATATCTTTCATTGCAGAGCCAAGTAGTATGATAGGACAAATAGAAGAGAAAACACCATCTTATGTTGTGAAACCGCAGGCCCGAAGCTTAGTGTTCCAGGGTATCAGGGTGCAACCGACGCTTCGAATCCATAGAATCAGTTGCTCAGAATCGCTTCACACTTTAGTTGGCTTCAAATTTGATCCTGACTTTCTTATATGGCTTTTTTTTTTGGTCCTGGAATTTCTAATTTCCTTCCCCACCTCCTCCCCTGCCCACAGCCCAAGAAGCATGTCTTTGTGACTTCTCTAAGATTGATCATATTTCTGACAGATTCCTAACTCCGCTTTCTTTATATGTAAAGACATCTGCCCCAGAACCCCTAGGACGCCCAGCTTGGGTATAAACTAGGTGCTGCACAGATGGCCAGGAGTTTCTCCTTCTTGTACTCTTAGGTTAGATCCATTCTATCTTAGAGCCCATTTATTGTTTTTTAAGAATGAGGGTATGAGAGGGGCACCTGGGTGCTCAGTCGGTTAAGCGTCTGACTCTTGATTTTGGCTCAGGTTGTGATCTCAGGGTTGTGAGATTGAGCCCCACGTTGGCCTCCATGCTCAGCATGGAGTCGGCTTCAGATTCTTTCTCTCTTTCCCTCTGCCCCTCCCCACTGCTACCCTCCCCCCCACCCCGCTTTATAAGAGGTCAGTTTTCTGAATTCTTAAATGTCTGAAAAAATAACTTTGTCACATTTTGTGCATAGTTTGGCTATTCATGGATTTATATTTTTCCACCTGGCAGAACATTTTCGCACATTATTTCCTTTCTTATTTTATCCCCTCTGTTCTCTGTGTTCCTTCCTTCTCGAGCTACTGATAGACCAATGGTGGAATCTCTATATTTATTCTCTATTTCTCTGAACTGGGTTTACCTCAGACTTTCAATTGTTTGATCCTTTTGTGATTCATTCTGGGAGTCTCTCAGCGTGATCTCTGAGATCATAAATTCAGACTTCACTCCGTGATGTTATGCTGTCCTTATATTGAGATATCCTAAATGATAGCAAGCATGGTTTTTAAAATATTTTTTTAAAGTTAATTAATTTATTTTTAAGTCCTCTCTACATGTGGGGCTTTGAACTCATGGCCCTGACATCAAGAGCTCCATGCTCTTCTGAATGAGCCAGCCAGGTGCCCCCGTTTTTAAAATTTCTTTTTTTTTTTTTAAGTTTATTTATTTGTCAGAGAGAGAGAGAGAAAGAGCACAAACAGGGGAAGCTGCAGGCAGAGGGATAAGCAGGCTCCCTGCTGAGCAGGGAGCCCAACATCGGACTCTATCCCAGGGCCCTGGGATCATGACCTGAGCCGAAGGCAGATGCTTAACTGACTGAGACACCCAGGCGTCCTGTCTTTTAAAATTTCTAAGTAATTAAATTACTAATTTTTTTTTAAAGATTTTATTTATTTGACAGAGAGAGACACAGCAAGAGAGGGAACACAAGCAGGGGGAGAGGGAGAGGGAGAAGCAGGCTTCCTGCTGAGCAGGGAGCCCGATGCAGGGCTCGATCCCAGGACCCTGGGACCACGACCTGAGCCGAAGGGAGATGCTTAACGACTGAGCCACCCAGGCGCCCCTAAATTACTAATTTTTTTTAACGTGACTTTTAACGTAAGTGATTTCTTGTTGAGTATATATTTTTTAAAGATTTATTATTTGAGAGAGAGAGAGAGTGTGGGGGAATGGCAGAGGGGCACTGCAGACTCCCTGTTGAGCATAGAGCTGGACTTGGACTCTGGGCTCCCTCTCACTATGCTGAGATTACCCCCTGAGCCAAAATCAAGAGTCGGTCACTTAACCGACTGAGCCACCCAGGCACCACTCTTATAGAATATTTCTGAAACTATCAATTAAATGATTTTAATGTTTTCTTTTGCTTCTTCAACTAATTTTTTTTAGGTTTTTTTTTCGTCTTTCATGAAATTGGTGCTATTTCTTTCATGGCACTGGTTTTCTTCTTAGGCTGGACTAGAGCTTGAAGTCTAGATTCCAAATAATTTTCTTTTGGAAGTTCACAGACATTGCTTTTCTGCCTTCTGATATTCAATGTTAAAAAGTCTGGTGATAGGAATATTTTTTTCTTCTATGGGTAACTGGTTTTACATTTTTTATTTCTTAGAATTTCTTGGAGCTTCTAGGTTATTCTTTGTGTCAGCTGAAAGATAAACACACCTTCGGAATCACCAGATATTTGGGAAATAACATTATTAAGAGGTTGGGAGCAATTTGAGTAAACTGAAAAATCAAGACACAAGGAAATGGGAAAATAAGAAATATGGAAAAGAAAGACCTTAAGATAAGCAAAACTTATATTTTAATAGTCATTAGACAAGAAATAACATTCAAAAAACATTTTACAGGCTGACATGAGAAGCAACCATTAAAGATCTTAAAAAGAGTACACTGGTATAAAAAATTCAAGATACATTAAATCATTGAAAAGACACCATTGAACATAACATTTGTGATGGTTTGTCCCAGCATGCTGCATAAAAAGACAACAAAAAGGAAAGAAAAGATATTATGAGAGAAAAGTTAGGAGGTAGGAAAGATAAATCTGGAAACCCCTGGAAGACCCAATGTGATCAGTAGTTTCAAATTCGTGAGGCAAAATAATTTTGAACTGAAAATTTTAGGATCTGCTAAACCAGCATTTGAATGTGAGATTCTCTTTCGGCTTGAACAGGGATGAGAGTTCTCATCTGTGAACTTGGGGTTTCTTGTCAGTCTGCTGGAAAAATCTGTTTTTATACCTGTGGGACCTTTCTTCAGTGTGTATTTTGGGCTCTCCTTTTCCTCTCTTTTTATTAAATAAAAAAAAACAATCTTTTTATGTTTCAGAAACAGAACTCCTCAAAATATGTTTTTAAAAAATTATTTATTTACTTATTTTTGAGAGAGAGAGCATGAACGAGCACATGAGCTGGGGGGGAGGGGCAGAAGAAGAGGGAGAGAAAGAATCTTAAGCAGGCTCCACACCCAGCACGTAGCCCCATGTGGGGCTCTATCCCATGACCCTGAGATCATGACCTGAGCCGAAATCAAGAGTCAGATACTTAACCGACTGAGCCACCCACGTACCCCAAAATCTCTGGTTTTTAAAATATTAGCAGTTCTGAAACTATTTTATGTGTATCTTAATAAAGAAATGGATCCAGAGATAATGAGAGAGAAGTTTCTCACTGCTAGAAAAGGGGGAAAATGTGGAAGAAGGAAAGGCTAGAATAAACCCAGTGGTGTTGGATTGGGATTGGATCTATCAGTGTGAAGTCATGGTTTTAAATATTGGTAGATAAATGCTAGAAATAGATGTATTGTGTATATGTCTGTTTGTCTGTCTCTATCTCTGAAATAATGACACCCCAGTAACTAACAATGAACATACCTAGTGCCTATATCATGGTGTCTAAATACCATTCTCCCAATCAAAAGAATCGAAGCTTGTTTTTTGAAAATTAATTTATTTGGGGGGAGAAGGGCAGAGAGAGGGCGAGAGAGAATCTCAGGCAGATGCCCCGCTGAGTGCAGAGCCTGACAGGGCTTAATCTCACGACCCTGAGATCATGACCTGAGCCGAAATCAAGATTCAGACGCTCAACCAACTGTGCCACCCAGGTGCCCCTGGTAAATAAACATTTATGATGTTTAAATCTTCATGTGGGTTGTAACTTTGTTATTATCAACATAAACCTTTTCGTGTTAAAATTTTCTTCATGTTGTTAATCTAGTCTTACAGTTATGATGCGGATCATGATTTCTTTTTTCATCTGTATTTTCTTTTTTAGTGCTCTAATTTATTGCCTATTCATTCATTTCAGTCAATACACTTTCCTAAGATTCTGCCCTCTTTTTCTGTGTTATCCAGAGCAGTCAAGAGAGACATGACCATTTCGAGGCAGATTCTCTTAGCTCTAACAGGATGGTTTCCTCTTTGCTTCTCCATCTGTCCAACTAACATTTTACCTTGTGAAATGTTCCTCGATTTCTCAGGTAGAGCTAGTTAATCCCTCCAGTGTGTAATATAATACTTTGTGTGTATTTCTAGAATAGCCTTTAGCATATTTATTAGATGAAATTTTAATGATTTCTGCAATAAAGATGTACCTTTCTCTGTAGTTTTGGAACTTCCTGAGGCCAAGGATGTCCCCTTGGACATATATTGGCTTCTAGTCTATATATTGGCTTCTTCTTATGGATCACTTCAGTTTTCACCTTGTGATACAGTTAAAGCAGGACTTGAGGTTTCTTTACATCCCCTGAAAGAGAAATTGCACTTCCCTAAGCATTAGTAAGCAATGCAGATCTTACTGAAGATTTCGTAGGGAAGCAACAGAGAGTTTTGCACGATACTTCATACACACACAACTTCAAAAGATGCTTTCCACAGTGTGTCTCCAAGTTATTTCTCTTTGGCCTCAGCTGCAAGAGCATCAGGCTCCAGCCACCCCCTCCTTCACCTTCCTTGAGAATTGTCCTCTTCCTCTATCTCAGATCTGACAAGTTAGATCCCTCCTAGCTTTTGTATCCAAACTTGTAAACCACAGCCATTTATCACTACTGCTTTCACATTTGCCAGAGACCAGTTTAGAAGGATACAAATAGCTTGCTTTTAGTAAACAAAAAAGTCCTTTGGTTACCAGCTACTTTAGAGTGGTGTCATGTGATTTTTTTTTTCTTTTTTGAGAGGGGTTGTATTTGCCATTTGGTGGCTTGTCACAATGTATCGTGTTTCCAGGCAGGGTTACATTCCCTGCTTCATGGATCCTCAGCAGAGCCCTTCCTGGATCCTCAGTAGAGCCCCTAGAGAGCTATCTTGAATGTCAAAGAAGCCAAAACTACAAGGTTAAGGGATTTGTCTTAAACTACCCCCATCTCAGTGGCAGGACTGGAATGTAGGTCTTCTGAGTTCAACTTCAGTGCTGTTTCTCTTATCTTTAGTGGGCACACATGTCTCAGGCTACAACCCTCCAGTGTGCAAACACGTCACCTCCTTTGATTTTGATACCCCAGCTTGGTTTCTATTCTGAGTCCCACTGTGTGGAAGGTGAGAAAGTAATCTTAGTCAATTTGAACTAAATTCTTTTAATTCTAGCTTTTCTCAGTCAGTTCCAGTTACTCTCAGTCAGTTCCTCATTTTCTTTCTCCCACTGGTGTCTGTGTTTGATGGGGGCTTAACACAGTTCCTCAGCATTGATGAACCCACCCACTCTCATCTGTCCCATCTGGTATCCATGAGAATGGCTCATGTTTGTCTATTCCCCGTTTCCTTTGTGTCATCCTTGGCCTCGAGTCCACCATCCATCCCTCAGCTATCCATAGATCCTTCCTGAGTGGAGGTTGGGAGGGGAGAGAATTAGATGGGGACGTAGAGCAGGGCAGGAGGGACCATAAGGGGGAGTCTTGGTTGTGGTGATAACAACTCACAGCTTTTTATCCTGGATTTGCTGCTTCACATTTGTTTGTTTTTCTTTCAAAGATTTATTTACTTATTTGAGAGAGAAAGCGTGCATGAGTGAGGGGGCGGGGCAGAGGGAGAGCGAGAGAGAATCTTAAGCACACTTCCCCGCTGAGCATGGAGCCCTATGTGGGGCTCCATCTCACGACCCTGACCTCATGACCTGAGCTGAAATCAAGAGCCAGACGCTAAACCAACAGAGCCACCCAGGTGTCCCTCTGATTCACCTTTGTGACTTTGAGCAAGCCACCTACCTTGTGTTGGATTTCAGCCAGACTGGAAGGGCATTTGGGAGGCCCTGACTTTCAACCTGGTTTTAACCATGCATGGGCTAATGAGTCGGAGTGCATGTGTCACAGCCCCCCAGTCTCCATTCTCTCACCTGCAAAAACATAGCTTGCCCCATGGGGGTTTACAGAGGATTCAGTGAAGAAGTGGGTACATTTTGAATCCTTTAATAAGTGAAATATATGGATGGAAAATGAATGTGTAAAGATTGGGAGATGTCGGGTGCCTGGGTGGCTCAGTTGGTTAAGCGACTGCCTTCGGCTCAGGTCATGATCCTGGAGTCCCAGGATCGAGTCCCGCATCGGGCTCCCTGCTCAGCAGGGAGTCTGCTTCTCCCTCTGACCCTCTTCCTTCTCGTGCTTTCTATCTCTCGTTCTCTCTCTCTCAAATAAATAAATAAAATCTTTAAAAAAAAAAAAGATTGGGAGATGTCTTCTCCTAGCCTTTCTTTTTTTTTAAATTTTTTGTTATGTTAATCACCATACATTACATCATTTGTTTTTGATGTAGTGTTCCATGATTCATTGTTTGTGCATAACACCCAGTGCTCCACGCAGAATGTGCCCTCTTTAATACCCGTCACCAGGCTAACCCATCCCCCCACCCCCTCCCCTCTAGAACCCTCAGTTTGTTTTTCAGAGTCCATCATCTCTCATGGTTTGTCTCCCCCTCCGATTTACTCCCCTTCATTCTTCCCCTCCTGCTATCTTCTTCTTTTTCTTTTTTCTTAACATATGTTGCATTATTTGATTCAGAAGTACAGATCTGTGATTCAACAGTCTTGCACAATTCACAGAGCTCATCATAGCACATACCCTCCCCAATGTCTATCACCCATCCACCCCATCCCTCCCAGCCCCCACCACTCCAACAACACTCAGTTTGTTGCCCGAGATTAAGAATTCCTCATATTAGTGAGGTCATATGATACGTCTTTCTCTGATTGACTTATTTCACTCAGCATAACACCCTCCAGTTCCATCCACGTTGTTGCAAATGGCAAGATCTCATTCCTTTTGAAGGCTGCATAATATTCCATTGTGTATATATACCACATCTTCTCTATCCATTTATCTGTCGATGGACATCTTGGCTCTTTCCACAGTTTGGCTATTGTGGACATTGCTGCTATAAACATTGGGGTGCACATACCCCTTCGGATCACTACATTTGTATCTTTGGGGTAAATACCCAGTAGTGCAATTGCTGGATCGTAGGGTAGCTCTATTTTCAACTGTTTGAGGAACCTCCATACTGTTTGCCAGAGTGGTTGCACCAGCTTGCATTCCCACCAAGAGTGTACGAGGGTTCCCCTTTCTCCGCATCCCCACCAACATCTGTCGTTTCCTGACTTGTTGATTTTAGCCATTCTGACGGGTGTGAGGTGGTATCTCATTGAGATTTTGATTTGGATTTCCCTGATGCCGAGCGTTGTGGAGCACTTTTTCATGTGACTGTTGGCCATTTGGATGTCTTCTTTGGAAAAATGTCTGTTCATGTCTTCTGCCCATTTCTTGATTGGATTATTTGTTCTTTGGGTGTTGAGTTTGATAAGTTCTTTATAGATTTTGGATACTAGCCCTTTAACTGATATGTCATTTGCAAATATTGTCTCCCATTCTGTCAGTTGTCTTTTGGTTTTGTGGACTGTTTCTTTTGCTATGCAAAAGCTTTTTATCTTGATGAAATCCCAATAGTTCATTTTTGCCCTTGCTTCCTTTGCCTTTGGTGATGCTTCTAGGAAGAAGTTGGTGCAGCTGAGGTCGAAGAGGTTGCTACCTGTGTTCTCCTTTAGGATTTTGATGGACCCCTGTCTCCCACTTAGGTCTTTCAACCATTTGGAGTCTGTTTTTGTGTGTGGTGTAAGGAAATGGTCCAGTTTCATTCTTCTGCATGTGGCTGTCCAATTTTCCCAACACCATTTGTTGAAGAGACTGTCTTTTTGCCATTGGACATTCTTTCCTGCTTTGTCAAAGATGAGTTGACCATAGAGTTGAGGGTCCATTTCTGGGCTCTCGATTCTGTTCCAGTGATGTATGTGTCTGTTTTTGTGCCAGTACCATACTGTCTTGATGATGACAGCTTTGTAATAGAGCTGGAAGTCTGGAATTGTGATGCCGCCAGCTTTGCTTTTCTTTTACAACATTCCTCTGGCTATTCGGGGTCTCTTCTGGTTCCATACAAATTTTAGGATTATTTGTTCCATTTCTTTGAAAAAAGTGGATGGTATTTTGATGGGGATTGCATTGAATGTGTAGATTGCTCTAGGTAGCATTGACATCTTCACAATGTTTATTCTCCCAATCCATGAGCATGGAACGTTTTTCCATTTCTTTGTGTCTTCTTCAATTTCTTTCATGAGTATTTTATAATTTTCTGAGTACAGATCCTTTGCCTCTCTGGTTAAATTTATTCCTGGGTATCTTATGGCTTTGGGTGCAATTGTAAATGGGATCGACTCCTTGATTTGTCTCTCTTCTGTCTTGTTGTTGGTGTATAGGAATGCCCTGATTTCTGTGCATTGATTTTATATCCTGCCACTTTAGTGAATTCCTGTATGAGTTCTAGCAATTTTGGGGTGGAGTCTTTTGGGTTTTCCACATACAGTATCCTATCATCTGCAAAGAGCGAGAGTTTGACTTCTTCTTTGCCAATTTGGATGCCTTTGATTTCTTTTTGTTGTCTGATTGCTGTGGCTAGGACTTCTAATACTATGTTGAATAGCAGTGGTAAGAGTGGACATCCCTGCCGCATTCCTGACCTTAAGGGGAAAGTGCTCAGCTTTTCCCCATGGAGAATGATATTCGCTGTAGGTTTTTCATAGATGGCTTTTATGATGTTGAGGTATGTACCCTCTATCCCTATACTCTGAAGAGTTTTGATCAAGAAAGGATGCTGTACTTTGTCAGATGCTTTTTCTGCACCTATTGAGAGGATCATATGATTCTTGTTCTTTCTTTTGTTAATGTATTGTATCACGTTGATTGATTTGCAGATGTTGAACCAGCCTTGCAGCCCAGGAATAAATCCCACATGGTCATGGTGAATAATCCTTTTAATGTACTGTTGGATCCTATTGGCTAGTATTTTGGTGAGAATTTTTGCATCCATGTTCATCAAGGATATTGGTCTGTAATTCTCCTTTTTCATGGGGTCTTTGTCTGGTTTTGGGATCAAGGTAATGCTGGCCTCATAAAATGAGTTTGGAAGTTTCCCTTCCATTTCTATTTTTTGGAACAGTTTCAGGAGAATAGGTATTAATTCTTCTTTAAATGTCTGATAGAATTCCCCTGGGAAGCCCTCTGGCCCTGGGCGTTTGTTTGTTGCGAGATTTTTGATGACTGCTTCCATTTCCTTAGTGGTTATAGGTCTGTTCAGGTTTTCTATTTCTTCCTGGTTCAATTTTGGTAGTTGACACATCTCTAGGAATGCACCCATTTCCCCAGGTTATCTAATTCGCTGGCATAGAGTTGCTCATAATATGTTCTTATAATGTTTGTATTTCTTTGGTGTTGGTTGTGATCTCGCCTCTTTCATTCATGATTTTGTTGATTTGGGTCATTTCTCTTTTCTTTTTGATAAGTCTGGCCAGGGGTTTATCAATCTTGTTAATTCTTTCAAAGAACCAGCTCCTAGTTTCATTGATCTGTTCTACTATTCTTTTGGTTTCTATTTCATTGATTTCTGCTCTAATCTTTATTATTTCTCTTCTCCTGCTGGGTTTAGGCTTTATTTGCTGTTCTTTCTCCAGCTCCTTTAGGTGTAGGGTTAGGTTGTGTATTTGAGACCTTTCTTGTTTCTTGAGAAAGGCTTGTATTGCTATATACTTTCCTCTCAGGACTGCCTTTGCTGTATCCCAAAGATTTTAAACAATTGTGTTTTCATTTTCATTGGTTTCCATGAATTTTTTAAATTCTTCTTTAATTGCCTGGTTGACCCATTCATTCTTTAGCAGGATGCTCTTTAGCCTCCATGTATTTGAGTTCTTTCCAACTTTCCTCTTGTGTTTGAGTTCAAGTTTCAAAGCATTGTGGTCTGAACAAAGCAGGGAATGATCCCAGTATTTTGGTACCAGTTGAGAACTGATTTGTGACCTAGGATGTGATCAATTCTGGAGAATGTTCCATGGGCACTAGAGAAGAATGTGTATTCCGTTGCTTTGGGATGGAATATTCTGAATATATCTGTGAAGTCCATTTGGTCCAGTGTGTCATTTAAAGTCTTTATTTCCTTGTTGATCTTTTGCTTAGATGATCTGTCCATTTCAGTGAGGGGGGTGTTAAAGTCCCCCACTATTATTGTATTGTTGTCAATGTGTTTCTTTGCTTTTGTTATTTATTGTCTTATATAATTGGCTGCTCCCATGTTAGGGGCATAGATATTTACAATTGTTAGATCTTCTTGTTGGATAGACCCTTTAAGTAGGATGTAGTGACCTTCTTCATCTCTTATTATAGTCTTTGTTTTAAAATCTAATTTGTCTGATATAAGGATTGCCACCCGAGCTTGCTTTTGGTGTCCCTGAGCATGGTAAGTGGTTTTCCACCCCCTCACTTTCAATCTGGGGGTGTCTTTGGGTCTAAAATGAGTCTCTTGCAAACAGCATATCAATGGGTCTTGTTTTTTAATCCAATCTGAAAGCCTGTGTCTTTTGATTGGGGCATTTAGCCCATTTACATTCAGGGTAACTATTGAAAGATATGAATATAGTGCCATTGTATTGCCTGTAAGGTGATGACTGTTACTGTATATTGTCTCTGTTCCTTTCTGATCTGTGCTGCTTTTAGGCTCTCTCTTTGCTTAGAGGACCCCTTTCAATATTTCTTGGAGGGCTGGTTTCGTGTTTGAAAATTCCTTTAGTTTTTGTTTGTCCTGGAAGCTTTTTATCTCTCCTTCAATTTTCAATGAGAGCCTCGCCAGATATAGTATTCTTGGCTGCATTTTTTTCTTGTTTAGTCCTAGCCTGTCTTTCAAAGGCTTCCTGACATAATCAAGCTTACTGGCAAGGAAGCCGGGGGGCTTCTGTGAATGGGTTTTTTTTTTCCACTGGGACAGTGATCCTGCTCCTTTGAGGTGATTCTTGTGGGTGCCAGTCCTAAAGCTAACAGCAGAGGGCAGCCTGTGCCCAAAAATGACAGGACTCCTGCAGACTTCTTGGAGTTCTAAGAATGCATGGCCAAGGATTATGATAAAATGCATGTAGGGTCCATTAATATTGGAATCTGGGAGTGCAGCTCAGGATCACTATTTGTTTTTGCTCTATATACTTCTTTAAAATTATTGTTTTGAAAGGAAGACACACACACTTGGTTAAAAACATGATAAGTGTACAGGAGTTAACAAAAGACGCCTGATAGCACCTATCAAGCCCACACAGTCCGCCACCGCCTCACACCTTTCACATCTCTAACCTCGAATCTTGCCCTCTGCCCTGACTCTAGCCTACTTTTGCAAGCCCACATTTGCCCTTGCCGTTCCCTCTCCCCAGAAGACTTTTCCTGTAGATATCAAGGAGGCTCATTCCCTCACCTCCTTCAGATCGTTATTCAAACGTCACCTTCTCTGGCTTTCTCGTGTAATAGCCCATCCCCTCTCAGTCCCCCCTCCCCTCATTTAAATGGTGCCTGGAACATGGTGACATATGTTATTATTATTGCTCCCCAGAGTGCTTATTACTCTTGCTCAGACAACATATTGTACTTCATTATTATTAACCCTGGAATGCAAGCTTCATGAGGACAGGAACATTTTTAATCTTCTTTTCATTGATATATCGTCAGTGCTTAGAACAATCCTACACTTGAATGAAATGAAAGTTGAATGAAGCTTCATGGTGACTCTACTTCCAGAAGGCACCCTTAGGAGAATGTGATGAAATGAATTAGCATCTTTTATCTGCCCATTCTGGAATTCTGGGATTTGGTCATTTGGGCTAGGCTCTGCTGGGTGGTTTTTCTGTTCTAGGCCAGGTATGGCTGATCTTGGCTGGACTTGTATCTGTCCACATGAGTCCACTGAGGCACCTTGATTTTCCTCCACATGGCCTCTCATCCCATAGCAGGCAGGCTGGCTCGGGCTCATCGCATAGTGCCTTCCAAGCACAGTGGAATTGGCAATTCCCAATGTACAAGTGCTATTAAAACTGCTGTGTGTCACATTTGCTATCATTCCTTTGGCCTAAGCAAGTCATATGACTAACCCACATTCTTGGTGGGAGGAGTTGCAAAATCACATCGAAAAGGGGAGGAGAAGAATTTCAGGCCCTTTTTGCAATCTACCATGAAAAATATGATACAATTGTCCTTTAAAAAGGTAGCATCCCACCAATAGTATGTTAAGGTACCTATTTCTCTAACTTGTTGTGGACTGTATTATTACATTAAAAGAAAAAAGATTTCATTAACCAGATAGGTGAGAAAGTAGTGTATTATTTGCTCAGAGAATTTAAAAGACATCCCTGGTAAGAGGCAGAGCCTGACCTCTAGATACAGGCTCTTCCCTGGCTTGCAATGCCTGCCTACTGTGAGGAGGGTGATCAGCGCTGCCCTTGACTCTGGGCTCAGCCCTGTGACTTGCTTTAGTCAATGGGGTATTTGCAGATGTGATGTAAGCAAAGGCTTCAAATCGGCTCAGCGCTTGCTGTCTCTCATACCTTTCTGATTGCCATGCCTAGGCTAGTGTGCTTCAGAGTGAGAGACACTTGGCACAGACCTGAATCAGCCCATTCACCCGGCAGAGGCAGTCCAGATCAGCTGACAGCCAGCTGACACCCGGACATGTGAACAAGCCCAGCCAAGATCCACAGAACTGCCTGGCTGCCCCTCTGTTGACCCCAGGTGTGTGTGTTAATTGTTCCCATCTCACTGGTTTTCCCTGTTGCTTTATGAGTTTAGAGCATAGAACTATGGGACTCCACAATGCTGGGTTACAGAGGAGCCCACTTACATCCCAGGGTCTCCAGACCTTGCGGAGCCCCTGTAGCTGTGCCTTGACCTGTGGGTTTGGGCACTATGTGGGAGCATCCTCTACAAAAATGGTTGTCCCTTCCTGGTCTCTTGTAGTTTCTCCAGCTCTGGAAAGCTCCGATGGTGCAGTGGCTGTTTGGGTTAGAAAAATCTTCGCAGTTGTCAACAAGCTGGCCAGAGCCAGACCCTGACATCTGATGGAGAGGGTCATGAATGGCAGCAAAGGAAGCTGGCCTCTGCTGCCCAGAGACTGACTGGAATGATGGATGGGAGGCCTGGCATGCAGGAAGGATAGAGATGTTTATGTTTCCGAAGGCAGGGCACTTTCTCCCAGGGCACAGGGCTAGTGGAAAAAGGGTCAGAACAAATCACTTTACATTTTCTCTCTTTTATTTTTTTTCTTCTGATGAGAAATAATTCTTACTCGCAGAGCAAGATAGACCAAGGAAACTGTATTGGAGCTACATGTATTCTACGAAAATTTTTTTCTCTTGAATTTTCATCTTCTTATGAGATGCTGACCTCTCTGAGAATCTGATGAAAGCTATGGACCCATTCCCCAGGAAAAATACTCATAAATGCAAAATTTTACTTAGACTGTCAGGGGGTTTATAGTTTCTCTGAAACCTACTCATTGACCCTAGATTAGAGGATTCTAGGAGAGAGGGAGGGAGGGACAGAAAGGGAGGAAGAGAGAGAGAGAGAGAAGGCATTGGGAGAGAAAATAGGAAGGCAGTGGTAAGAATGGTATCAGAAAGAAGTGGGGAGAGTTTAAACAAAATGTTGAGTTTGAACAAAAGATGGAAGATTGCTCTGGTCCCAAATATATCCCCTCTCCTTTCTGCGCTAGTTCCAGAACCCATACTTCTAAAAATCATGTCTCTCAGTCAGTGACGTCATACTTTATGTATCATTGTGCAAATTTGCCTTTTTTCAGTTGACTCTGTATATTTGAGATCTATTTACGATAGTATACATTGATCTAGTTTATTGATTTTAACTGCTGGACAGTATTCTGTAGTATGACTATACCATTTTTATTTATCTATTCCCTGATAATAGACATTTAAGTAGTCCCTCCATTTTTTTTCCTATTACCAAAGGGAAATCCTTGTATATGTCTCCTTGTACACAAGCAAGAGACGTTTCTCTATGGACTATACCTAGCAGTGAAATTCCTGGACATGAACATTTTTTAAAGATTTCTAGATGCCATTGCCTTGCTTTCTGGATTCATTGAGGAAACTTCACCTCCCACCAGTGATTTCTGAGGGTTGTGTTCCCTATGTCTTTTCAGTGCTTGTAATTTTCTGACTTTTACGTATAAAACTAATCAGATGGGTGTAAAGTTATATGTATATATTTGGTGGTAGGGTGTGGGCCCCAGTACATTTAAAAAGCTCTATGGGCAAATTATTGAGTACCCAGTGTCAAGAGCCACTGATGTATATACTAAAGATGACTTTTTCAACCTCTATCCCACACCTCTCCTTTGGGCAGAGAGCTTCCTTGGCATTTTTACTTGGTTGTCCATCAGCAGTTTCAGTCTTAATATATCCAACACTGAAAGCTTGATTTCCCACGTTCTCTCCTCTGCTTACCCATGTCTCCTGTGATCTTACCATCTCAGCAAATAGCAGCATTGTTCTCCCAACTGGTCAAGTGATTGATTCCCCCACTTTCCCTTGTCCTCTTTTTTTCCCCAGTCCATTAGTAGGCCCTGTTGACTCTACTTCCAAAATCCACCCATACCTTTCTCTTTAATTACCACCACCCTAGCCAAAGCCACCACCATTTTCTCTTCCCTGTATTATTTCTTACAGTGGTGTTCAACCCAGTTTTTTTGTGTTGTTTGTTTGTTTGCCTTCATCCTTGCTCCTCTCCAAAGCATTCTCCACAGAGTGATCTTTCAAAAATGTGAATCAGATCACTTTATTCCTCCTCAGTTGTTTTCCAAGTGTGAAGTACCTTATTGTGTCTCTTCAGGGTCCTGTGGGATTTGACTCCTACTTTTCCCTCCAGACTTCTTCCTTCAGTCATTCTTCTGTCTTGCTCACTTTTTCTGGCTGCACTGCCCTTCTTTTAATTCTTGGAACACTCCAAACTCATCCCCCACATTAGAGCTCTTGCTCTGTATGTTCTTTTCCTTTGATCATCCTTACTTTATAGACTCCATACGCTTCATGACTCCGCATGTCACTGTGGCAGAAAGTCATTCTCTGACTATCCTTGTCTACAGTCTCCTATATTCTGTATCATAGAACCGTTGTTCCTTTATTTATTATTTTGTTGCTTGAAGACTTTTTGTCTACTCCTTCAACTAGATTATAAACTCCATGAGGGCAGGCACCATGGTAGTGTTGCCAGATTTAGCAAAACAGACAACACAAAAGACCAAACAGGAATTATGTCAAACTTGTGTATTACTTTGGGAAGAACTGACATCTTTATTTTATACTGAGTCTTCTAATTCATGTACATGGTGTGTCCCTCTGTTTACTTAGGTCTTTGATTTCATGGTTTTCAGCATATAATTTCTGTACACACTATTTTTAGATTTAGATTTATACCTATTTCATTTTTTGAGCAATTGTAAATGATACTATTTTTTAAAAATTTTGGTTTCCGTGTGTTCATTGTGAGTACCTAGAAATACAATTGATTTTTGTATGTTTGTCTTGTATCCTCTGACCTTACTGAACTTATTTATTAGTTCTAGTTGTTGGGTTTGTGTGTGTGTGTATGTGTGTGTGTGTGTACTCCTTGGGATTTTCTGTGTAGAGCATCATGTCATCTGCAAATATAGACCATTTTATTTCTTGTTTGATTAGTATATTTTTAATTTTCTTTTCTTACCTTCTCGTACTGGCTACAACTTCCAGCACCGTGTCGAATAGCAGTGGTGAACAATAGCATTTGTTTAAACACAGGTTTGCACAATGCCACAGAGAGACCAAGCATAGGTGTTAAGGTTAATCTAACTCATGGTCAAACCAGGTCCCACATCATACTGTCTGTGTGATCTTAGAAAAGTGGCTTTGTCTTCCCCACATTCCCTCATCTCCAAAGTTGAGATATCTGTGCCTTGGCTTTGTGAGAAGGCACGCAGGATGCAGAGGTTAGGGGCTAGGTTCCCTGGGCCCAGATCCCAGCACCGCCACTCTCAGCTGTGTGATCTCAGGCAAGTTTCTTGCCCTCTGTGCATCAGTTTCCTCCTCTGTTAAAGGAGGAAAATAAGATTAACCACTTCATAAAGTTGTTGCAAAGACTGAATTCGTTAATAAATGTAAAGTGCTTAATACCTGGCATAGAGTAAGCACCAGAGAAGTATTTGTTCTTGTGAGGTTTGCATGAGGTTTGAATGTGTGTAAAATACTTAACATGGAGCACATGCTCAGGAAAACTTCTGACACTAAGTCTTGTGCTAACTAAAAATAATTAAATAGCACTGAAGGGCTTGTAATGAGAAGCAACAGTCTCCAGCTGCACCCTCCTTTCCTGTTCCATTTTTAACTTTTTCAGCTATTTTCTAAGTAATGAGCTCCTTTACCTATTCCTTGATGCATCAACGTTAGATATTACCTATTGACATCCTGAAATAATGGTTGAGGTTTTAGCTCTCTTGTACTCCCTATCTCTCATCCTTCTGGTATAATGATAGCACTGTTTATAATTCTATCACTAACAAATATTGTTCACCAAAGAGCCAAAAGGTAGGCTCTGATTTTATTTCTTTTAATTTTCTTATTGCCCTTTTTTTTTTAAACATTTGTTTATTTTAGAGAGAGAGTGAGTGTGAGCAGGGGGAGGGGCCAAAGGGGAGGGAAAGAATCTAAAGCAGACTCCCGCTGAGCAGGGAGCCCAATGGGGAAGCCTCACTCCCGGGAGCCTGACCTGGAGCTCAATCTCACAACCCTGAGATCATGACCTGAGCTGAAACCAAGAGTCAGATGCTTAACCAACTGAGCCACCCAGGCGCCCCCCACTTTTTTCCCTTTGTATTTGTACTACTTGCCTTTCTCATATACACCATTTTTTCAAGTGCTTAATCCTGTCAGTTACTCTATCCAATTCACTATTTTTCTCCTAGAGACTTCCAAGTCTTACATTCTTTTTTTGTTATGCAGCTGTCATGACAGTAACAAAATAACCTTTCTCCCTTTCACTTCCAGCCTAATATCACCTCCAGCCCCCATTGGCAGCCATTACCTGCCTGTGTTTCTCTTTGTTCCTTTTCTTTTCTCTCCAAGCTTCTGGTCAGCTCACTTCTTTTTCCCAGCTATGTTCTTTCTTGGTCATCCATTTGGCCTTCTCAACAGTCCACTCATAGTAGTTGTAGTATTACTCTGTCAGTCAACTTTTGGCTCATTATAAATTAGCATTTTGAAGTGTTCTCATTTACACAGGGCACCCCAAAGATAACTTAATTCACAGCTAAAAGGGCAATTGTTCTAATGCATATGTGATTGAGGCAGAGCCCATGCAGGGAATAGCAAACTAAGGGCAGCTGATTATAATGAAAGGCTGAAGTAAGGCATAAATACTTCAGGCATGACAAGAACATAGACTGAAAGACCTGAAGATCTATTTCAGCAGAAAAATATCCATTAAAAGAGAAACCTTTCCTAAAGGAGTGCCCAGCCAAGGTGTGGGCCTTAGAAAAGCTGGATCCGTATTTTAGGAGCAACAACCCACTTTGTTGACTGGTCGTAAGTCAAGAAACAAGTTTAATAAAGAATTCATTGAAAAACACTATTTCAACACCAGGCTAAATGTGGCCCCAGAAGAGTAGGACTTAAGGCTTTTGAACATATTATTGGTTGATATCAGATGTTGAACTTAGAAGGCTACTTCTTTAAGATTTATAGAGCAATGTCTGAGCATCATGACCTTGGAGCTACTCCAGAGTCCCATGTTTTATCTAAATGAATCCATTCGGACCAACTGTGTACCTACTTGGCTTTCATTGTGCATTCTCTCTCTTTAATTCCTGTTGTCTTTGAGCTTGAATTACCTCTAGAAAATGGCTCTCACACTTTCCCCACCAGCCTTAACACTGCTGTTAAAACAGTGGACTTGTGGATTGTGGACCCTGGGGCCCCTGTGGCTGTATGCAGTGGATTTATGCTTCCAGTTTACCTTCTCTTGGTATCCTAGTCATTAGTTAGGACTTTACCTCTCTCCTCTTCCACCTGTCCTGTGACCTATACAGCTCCAGTGGGGACTGCCGCTCCAGCACCTGCTTTATTCAACCAACTGCTGGTACTGGTTCCCTGACTGGTGTCTGAGCTGTGTCCACCCCAGAGCAAATGTGACCCAAGGGTCATACTCTAAGGCCACACCCATTATGAAACTCTGCAATGAGGGGCAGGGGAGGGGCAAAGTCTATGTAGAAGCACTCCCCAAATATTCAGAAGTATGCTTTGCTTCTGTCCTCACCTCAGTCTCAAGAATTGCTGAGGTTAATTTCCTTTTTCTCCTTCTCAATCATTCTGCCAAATAGTAGCAGAGATCAAATGACCCTGGACACTGGGGAAGGCTGGGTATTAAAATCAGCTTGTTGGGTGCTGTAGCAGAAGGTAGGTGGAACAGAGAGGTCTCAGCTGATGCATTCACAGGTGTGAGATATGACCTCAGTCAACATTCATCCTCTCTACACTTTATGCACGATCTTTTTCACCTCCCCCAACTCACTAGGGCTGTAAACATGCTTGTATCAGCTCTGAAAGGAGTCTTCTGAGGAAAAGAAACCCCTAAGGAAGGTTTTTCCCAACCAGGTTCCCCTGAGACATCTGCTGTTCTCACTGCCAGCATTTATTCCTTCTTCTGGTGACAGAATGCATTATTTTCCCTGGGGCATTGCTCCGTTCTCTTACACTAAAAGCCTGATTGTGCTCCAGGTAGCATGTGACCCAGCTGTGGCTAATCGGAGTTGCATTCATTCTGGCTGTCATGTTAGTTTAGTGGTGACACATGACCCAAGCTCATCCAATCAGTTTTGATCACTCCATTTGTTGGAGTAATTGAAAAAGAGCATCCTCTTTCCGTCACAGTTGTTTGGGAGGATAAAATCCAAACCCAAAACTGATGTCAGCCATCTTGCTTTGATGAAGGGTCAACTTGCTTGATAAAGTGGCCAGCATACAAGAAAGCAGAGTCACAGGATGAGAGGAAATGAAACTGAATTGGGTAGCCATCACCTGAGCCCCTGGATCCAGTTGTGCCTGAGGCTATAGTCTCTACCCCTTGACCTTACAGACATTTGAGCGAGTAGCACTCCCTCCTTAAAATTTTTAAGACTTGATTAATGAATTTTATTATTATTATTTTTACTTAAGTCAGTTTGAGTGTCTATTAGCTGCAGCTCAAAGAATCCTGACTAGTACAGCTGGTCATTTTACCAAAATCCTGCACTCTGAATTCCATGGACAGTGTGTAACATATTTGCCAAGTTTTATAGTGCGTTCTCAGATGTTTGTTCCCCCCAAGTTCTTGTTATGATGTGTTTGGATTTCTCCTCTTTTCTCCATACTCTTCCCCTCAAGGATCCATTCTATCTCAGAGCTTGAACTATGGTGACTGATGCTCCTCAGCACCAACAACCTATTTGGGAGTCAGAAACGCACTTGACTCACATTTTCAGAAACAGTTGTCTTTTAGGTAGAAGAATTCATGAGGTACAACTGGAATGATAAGGTGTCACACCTTATAATTATCAGCAGCCCTTGACTTGTGAATAGGGTATACGTTTTATCAGGGAAACAACAGGAGGTGGTTAGGTTCCTAGGCTAGCCCGCAAGACCAAATTCACCCATAATGTAGGTGAACAATAGTGCTATCCCTAATTATTTTACAGGATCAATCACCCTATGAGATTATCTTGGGATAGCTCATTCAAATTCTACCTGGTGAGAAAGTAAAATCTGTTTCTGACCTACATTCCTATCAGTGGGAATACTCCGTTCTATCTCTCACCCCCAACTACAGGATGCCACAGCAAGACTTCCATTAAAAGTCTGTGACCTACAATTTCAGCTGTGTTCCCTGCAACTACCATTTGTGTGACAAGACTCTTTGTTCTAGCCCAGATCTTCATTGAACATCAAATCTTTGTCTTGATACTCATGGGCATCTTCATTGGCTTGTAGTATTCAATATATACAAAACTGAACTCACTCCTTCCTCTGCAAACTGTCACTCATATTCCTTAATTTGATGGTACAGCTATTGGCCCAGTTGTTTAGGACAGAAACCAAGGAGTCATTTAAGACATATATCCCCTATTAGTTATTTGCTTTGTCAACCAGTCACTGTGTCCTACAGGTTCTTACTTTGGATGCTTGTTACTCTGTTCCTTTTGTTCCATCCCCCCAGTCTCAGTCTTCAGTAGGCCTTCATAAATTCTGATGGGGGTCACAGCTTTAGTCTCTGAAGTGGTCTTCCTACTCTTTCTGGGCTCCCTTAGTCTCGGTTCCATATTTCAGTCAGAGAGATTGTTCTTTATGAATCTGGTCAGACCATTCCTTGCTGACATCCTTCATGGCTCCCCAGAGATTTAGGCCTAGGTTCAGTATCCTTATCTTAGCACACAGGACTCCATGTGATCTGGTTCTTGACAACTTCCCTTTTATTTTAGCTATTTTGGGAGTGACCACATTCTTTCATTCAGTGAACATTTATCAAGTGCCCAGCACTATCCTTTCTTGGCACTGAGAATATAGCAGTGAACAGAAACAAAATCCTTGACCTCATGGAGCTTCATTCTAATTGGGGATGGTGTGTATCAGAGGTGGTAACTACAATGAGAGAAAGCAAGACAGGAGTAGAGTAAAGGGGAGGGGCCTTCAAAGGAATACTTCATTGAGGAGGTGATATTTGAACCTAGACTTGAAGGAGTTGAGGGAGCAAGCCATGTGGACATCTAGAGGAGGAGACAGTGGGTACAAGGGCCCTGAGGTGATATCAAGGATCAATAAGAAGGTTAGTATGGCTGGAAGAGAGAGGGGAAAAAGAGGGGGAGTGAGTTGAGGCAGATCATGTAGGGTCTTGTAGACTATTCATTGTAGCTACTTTGTTATCCTGAGGGAGATGGAAAAATCATTGGATTGTTCTGATCCTAAGGGCAATGTGCCCGGAATTTATGTCTTAAAAATGAACTACTTATTCCCTAGAATGTGTCGTAACTCCTCCTCCATCCTGGCTGTAATCTACATTGTTCTCTAACAACACCACTCCTCACTTCTTCATTTCTCTGAGTCACCTCTTCATCAGGACTTTCCCTTACACAAAGGTCGATTTAGGTGCATCTCAGGCCCTCATATACTGTCATTATAAGTGTTTATGGGGTGAGGAAATAAATGAATAAAGGTGTGAATCTAATTGGAAGTGAAGAATGCCATGTATGCCAGGGGGAGGCCAATAAGCAGATGCTACTCTAATAACGAACATTTTTCGAGTGCTCACTATCTGCCACACATTAAACTAAGTGCATCTCATGGATCGTGTCGTTTGGTGCACCTCTGCTATTGATGCTGTTTCAAAACCTCTTTTACAGAGGAAGAGTCTGATCATGGAGAGGTGAAGTGACTTGTCCAAGGTCCCACACCCAGCAAGGGATGGAGATGGGATTGAACCAGGCAGTCAGGTCCAGCAGGACTTCATGCCTGGATAAGAGAAAGTAATTCATTTCCCAGTCACATAAAAACACAGAAACTAGGTCTGGGCGACTGAACTTCCACAAAGGTCAAGGATGGGCAGTATATTCGGCTTATTCTGGGTGGCACCTTGTTACTTCTCTGAGACAGAATCTACACAAGTCAAGGTAGGAAGGAGTGTTCTCACTGTAGGCTGGTGTAGCCGTTAAGAGAAGAGCTTTGTGTCAGGCAGATCTTGGTATGGTTCCAGCCCTCCCAGTTGTCACCTGTGGGACCTGGGGAAGTGACTAAGATACCCTGGACTCAGCTTTCTCATCTGTAGAATGGGAATATGATTATTTGTAAGGATTACATTTGATAAGCTTGTAAAGATCCTCCACTCCCCAGCTCATGTCCCATCATGTTATTTGCTCAGTTCTCCTGTCTCGCCCCAAGACAGCTAGCAGACCCAGTGCTACCAGCCAGTCTTGCTCCATCTTTTGAAATGGACACTGGATGAGCATGGAATTCTCCAGGTATTTTTTTTTAAAGATCTTTATTTTTAGGGCTTGGAGGTCTTAAGTAAGAATCGGGTCAATCCAGGAACCAGACATCCACATTTTCTAGGTGGAAGGAACTATCACTTTAATGGAAAGAAACCAGTATCTACAGAGGGTCCACATAGCACATCACAAAAACATAGAGAGGTGGCCTTGGGATAAGCACTACTGTAGAAGGAAACTGAGGCACAGCGACATTTTATAATGTGCTCCAACTCACATGCCAGATTGCGGCAGATCTGAGACTGGGATCCCAGAGTTGTCTGGCCCTGGGACAAAACTGTTTTGTACCTACCCAGTGGCTCCTGCTAGACCAATGAGTGAGGCTTACCCCAGGAGCCAATACTTTGTCAAAGAATACTTCACTTCAGCTTCTCTAGGTGGCATGTGACAGAAATCCACTTTCAACGGGCTTAAGTTAAAAAAAAAATTTACTAGAGGGCTGCCTGGGTGGCTCAGATGGTTAAGTGGCTGCCTTTGGCTCAGGTCATGATCCTGAGCCCTGCATCCATCTCCCTGCTGAACAGGGAGCTGCTTCTCCCTTTCCCTCTGTCTGCTGCTCCCCCTGCTTGTGCTCTCTCTCTCTCTAATAAAAAAAAAAATCTTTGAAAAAAAATTTACTAGAAGGGACACTGGGCTATTTTACATAAGAAAGAAGTGATCAGTTAGAACCCAGGAAGGCTGCAAGCAGAATCTGTCAAGTCACTTAGAACCCACAAAGCTAGTTCTTGTCTTGTTCTCAGGTCACATATTCCCACCTCTTTTTTGGTCAGTATATGTGCTTCATACTTTTTTCAAGAGACTGGCTGTGTCTGCTTTTACAATCCTTGGCTGACCCCTTACTCCCAAGTTACATGTCCAGCAAACAGCTTCCCATATTCCCTAACCTCTATCCCTAGCATCCCAGCTCCAAATTCCCCAGAGAGTGAGAGATTTTTCCCAGCCTGAGCCCACATCTCCACTGACACAGTCAGCTATGCTGCGAACCAGGGCCACTTAGGAAAGTCACTCAGGCTGAGGTCCAGAAGGGAAGAAGCTGTTCTCAGAGAAGAAGGTGGGTCAGGAGCTCTTAGGTCTCTACCCCAAACCCTACCTGGTCAATTTGCTAGAAAAATGCTAAGTAAAATGAGGGGTGCCTGGGTGGTTCAGTTGTTAAGCATCTGCCTTTGGCTCAGGTCATGATCCCAGGGTCCTGGGATTGAGCCCCGCATCAGGCTCCCTGCTCCACGGGAAGCCTGCTTCTCCCTCTCCCACTCCCCCTACTTGTGTTCCCTCTCTTGCTGTCACTTTTCTGTCAAAAAGTAAATTAAAAAAATCTTAAAAAAATTCTAAGTAAAATGAATAATAATGACCTAAACATAAATATGAACACTTAAAATATTTTTTAAAGCAAAGTTTTAAGTAATAGGAACACCTTTATATGATTTAGCATTTTTCTTTATACAGTTCAGCTGGTCATCATCAAATTTCATCGAATCCTCATTGTACTGCTAGGACTCAAAAGAAGGATAAGTTTCAAAACCTGAAATCCTGCAAGATCGAGCTCAGCTCCTGTGGTTTGAACTTCAGAGCATCTATAAAGTCAACAGTCCTTACAGAAGACTGTCTTCCTCTTTCCCGAGAAGCCTCTGATGCCCTGCTTTCATTCGTTGGTGAGAAGGGATTCTTTTGCTTCCTAATTTTTAAATTACTATTAGTGCCTCTGGCATCCTGCTTGCTTTACCTTCTCTGAGACTTCTTTCCAAGAAGGAGGACATCTGATTCCTTACTAATGAAGTTTTCTTTTTTAGCAGCTTGGCATAAGCTAGAAAAAGAAAAGAGGCATGTTTCTGTAAGCTCCATGCTTTTCTTCTTTTAACTCCACTGCCTCTACTCAACACCAAGTGTTTACCAAGCACCTGTTAGTTGCCAGGTCTTGCAACAGAAGCAGGTTCTAGCTGCAGCTGTTTTATTACCTTGCTACTCTGATAATAGATCTTCTTAAAGGACACAGTCACATTTTCTCAAGCTTTCTAAAGTTCTAGGTTATACATTGACTTCTCCAAGTATGGATCTGGAAAGTTCAAAATGAGTTGAAGAATCAATGCAGGTTGGTTGGCTTTTTTTTTTAAAGCATATCCTAGAATTTTTTCAGTTTACATTGATTTCAACACTCCTGGACTGACAACATGGTTATACAGCAGGTTAAGAGTCAGAAAGTATGTTGTTAGCTCTCATAGCTGACTTGTAATCCCACCTTGGTGTAGGCACGTACCAAACTAACACTTCCTGTTAAAGATGTTAAAGATTAGTAACACATGCCTTGACTGAGCCAGCTGAGATGGTTTTGGTGGAGAGACAGCCAAGGTCTGAGATGTGCCAGTGTCCTGCTTGTATATTGGATCCTGGAGCAACAGGACAGCCTTCATCTGCTGGGGCAGTTCCATCCACGTTTGTTCATGAGTTTCTTTTGGTAGAGATATGCACATCATGAATTTGCCCACTCTCCTTGCTGGAAGGGGAAGGATGTTGCAAAAACTTGGCTTATTGCCAAATCCCCTGGAAATGTCTATTTACAGTGCTTCACAGAGAGATGTCTATGATTGAATAATGATGCTTGAGTTCTTGACTGCAGTCTGTAGGAGATGCCTCTCTCATTTGCCACCTGAAAAGCTGCAATTACCAAAATTGCTTATAATGCCTCTCCTTTAGGAGTTCCTATCGGGAATCCCTTCAGGAAAATTCATTCATGCGTGCATTCATTCAGTGCTCTCTCCTCATGGCCATGTGAGCAAACCTGTTCTACCAAAGCACAATGAACCTGCCTACCAAAAAAGACAACTCAAAATTTTGATGGTTAAGACCAGCTGATCACCTGGGATAAAACCAGTGGTGTGCTGGGAAATGTTTGACAGTCAGCTTGCTAAAAAAATTAAAAAGCTCTGTTTGCCGATTTCCCTGGTGTAAATACTCTCTCCGTGGCTGAGTTCAAGCCACCACAATGATGCCACTGAAGGTGGCTCTTGGTGGGGGGGAGGGGGAGTTGTGTGCAGTGGCCCCCATGGGTAATATGAGCCGGCTATGAATGCTGTACACTCTACACTGCATATGTGTATGGTCATACCCTTGGGGTGCCTGGGTGGCTCAGTTGGTTGAGTGTCCGACTCTTGATCTCAGCTCAGGT
Source organism: Callorhinus ursinus (assembly GCF_003265705.2). Lineage (NCBI taxonomy): Eukaryota > Metazoa > Chordata > Mammalia > Carnivora > Otariidae > Callorhinus > Callorhinus ursinus. The sequence goes on along the minus strand of NW_027397182.1, from coordinate 894,012 downwards.
CTTGATTTCGGGGTTGTGGGTTCAGGCCCTGCATTGGGCGCCACATTGGGCATGGACCCTACTTGAAAAAAAATGATCCCACCCTTGCTGATTTTCTTCCCTCCCTCCTATTCTTGTTTTTCTTGTTCTTTTCCTCCTCCTCCCTGCGTCCTTCCCCTTTCCCTCCTCCACTTCTCCTTTTGCTTCTTCTTTTCTGATTTCTTTACCCAGCCTTTGCTTTCTTCTCCTTTCCTTGTCCCTGGTTTCAACTCTTAACCTGTTCTGCAACCCTGACCTCAGTTCTCACCACTGACTCCTTTAGATTTGTTGTATGTAATGCTCTCTTTCCAGCCCTTGGGACTCTACATCCTTCTACCTGGCTGCTGCTTTGGCAATTGCCATTTCAGGGATTCTTGGATAGAAACTCCTTCCCAAAAGCCCCATTCAGTGAAGCCAAATCACTGCTCTCATTCACAAGGCAGGCTGGTTGCAGCTCCCACAGCAGGAGTGGGGGTGGGGGTGAGGGCAACATTCATAAAGAACAGCACAGAGTTTATCAGGCCTGGGGACTGGTGCATGTCAAGTGCATGCCCAAGTTCAGATCTCAGCTCTGCCACTTCCTCTTGTATTATCCTGGACCTGTTACTCATCTTGCTGTTTCTGGCTTCTTATCTTTAAGACAGAGGGGCCTCATTGGGCTAGTCTTTGATTAAACAGATTTATATTTTAAAGTGCTTATAATAGTGCCAATCACACAGTATGTGCCATGCAAATGTTTGTTAAATAAATAAGACCCATTCCACAAATATTTACTGAGTACTTGGTTTGGGCCAAGTGCATGTACAAGGCATTGTGGGCACTTTCAAGACTGGAACAGTTTCTTCTCTTAGTCGTTCACAGTGTAGTACAGGGAGGGGAGGTAACATGTATACACAAATTGCCTTGATATAAAGAAGAGATGAAAATTTTGAGAATTATGTGGTAGATACTGTAATAGGTACTTCTTTTCATTATTTTATTTAGTATCATTTGGTCATCACTTAAGAGATATCATCTTTATAACATTTATGTTAAAATTATTAGAAATACCAAACATTTAAAATCGTTGGCCTATTTATTATCTTTTTCATGGAACAGTTCCTTTTGATTAGACAGTTTTTTCCTGGTGGGGCATTCATGTTTTTAAATTAATTTTTTCTTTTATTATGGATATTTCAAGCATACACAAAATAGACACAATGATGTAATGAACCCCTAGGCATCTGTCACCCAACTTGAATCATTAGCAACCTATAACTGATAATTGTTTTGATTTATTCATATCCCCACTCACTCTCCCCATCTAGATAATGAAAAAAGGAAATTCTAGACACCATATCATTCCACCTGCATTATTCTCATTTTATAGGTGAGCAAAGTGAAGCTTAGGGAGTTTAGGCAGTTTGGTGAAGGTCGTACAGCTAATAAGTGGCCAATCTGGGACCTGTACTTCCGTCTGTTGTACTCCAAAGTCTGTGCTTTTAACCCGAATGCTAAAATTTGGGGGAGGCTACAGATGCCCCAAGGAAGGGAAGAAAATGAGAGTTCAGAAGGGAATCCAAGAGGACTTTGCAAAGAAATGGCACTTGAGGCTGTTGAAGTGAAGGTAGAGACTTTTAAGAAAAATGAAACGCTTACATTAAGGCACAGAGGAAAGCTGAGCAGTGGATTTGAAGAGTATTATTAGTGTGTGGCAAGCAGGTTAACTTGATCAGAATCATTTGGGGAGGGCCTTGTTTAAAATGCTGATTGCTGGGGCACCTGGGTGGCTCAGGATCCAGCCCCGCATCGGGCTCCCTGCTCCGCAGGAAGCCTGCTTCTCCCTCTCCCACTCCCCCTGCTTGTGTTCTCTCTCTCTAATAAATAAATAAAATCTTAAAAAAATGCTGATTCCTGGGACCCCCACCCTGAGGGAGGGACCAACTCTCTGAGGTTTGGGGCCTCCAGATCTATTTTTAACAAGCTACCTTGGAGTATCTGATGTACTCTATAGTTTGAGGACCACATGGGGGCATTTGTTGGAACCAGCAGGACTGTAGGGGTAATCACTCAGCAATTTTGTTTTTGTTTTCCACTGTCTGTTCAAATCCATTCCATAGCTCTGAGAGAAATCACAGGGAAGCCCCATGACTTTCCAGGTCATTGTTAATCAGGTCTCCACTCATCTCAAGTCATAGAAAAGTCTTATTTTAGCAAATATATCCCATGTAATACTTCAAATTCAATTTAAACATTTTTGCAAGGAAAGTGAAATCTCTGTCTTCCAGCTTCTAGGGCATGCTTGGGCTGGCAGGCCACATTGGACAAGGAGAAAGTGGGGGTCTATTTCTCTTTTTCCTGGTTCAGGCTTCTCCTCTCATCCCACTCATCAGATTGCCTCCAATTTTCCAGAGCAGTATTGGAAGGAGGGAGACAGTGTCAGGTATAGAAAAATCCTTACTTTTACTTTAGCACTGCTTTCTGGAGAATAAACTATTTTGATTTTCCAGATTCCTAAATTGGTCTTCATATGTGTTTGTCCTGCTATTCAGCTTTTATGCCAGGTTTTTAATTTTAACAAACCACTATTTAAATTTCCAAGAATTCTGCTTATTTTTATTGTTGGCAGCCCAATTTTGATTTAAGAATGTGATATTGACTTAAATATCTCTTCATACATTAACTATACTTATTTCAGAGTTCTCTTCTGATTCTTGTGTTAACTTTACTTCATTTCATGTTAGTTCCTCCTTTATTCAGCATCCTACCTCTCTTTCATGCTATTTGCCTCAGCTATTTGGTTGTCTAGATTGATTAGTGGGGTTCTTTGAGCACAACTGAAAATCACTGTGGCTCAGGTAATGAAAGTAGATTATGATCACAGGGGATTTGGCATGGGAATATGTAGGACAATTGAGTCTTCCTTAAAGAATGCAGAAGATAGGGTGTCTGGGTGGCTCAGTTGGTTAAGCGTTTGGCTTAGGTCATGATCTCCGGTCCTGGGATCAAGCCCTGCATCGGGCTTCTGCTCAGCAGGGAGTCTGCTTCTCTCTTTCTCTCCCTCTCTGCCCCTCCCCACTGCTCATGCTCTCTCAAATAAATAAATAAATAAAAACTTAAAAAAAAAAGAATGCAGAAGGTGCTTGCATTCTGGGCACAGGGACTTCTTATCTATTGGGCCATCTGGAAGGGACTGGGGACACTGATTTGCTTCTCTCTCAAGCCCTAATCCTTCCTCATGGAATCCTCTTGTGGCATACTCCCTACTGCATTAAGAGGAATGTTCTTTTACCACAAGAATCAGTAATGCAAGGATGAGTCAATATTGGGTTATATAAATTACCATGTTAATAAATTAAAGGGGGAAAACCATTTCATTTAGACAAATGCAAAAACACATTTAATAAATTTCAAAGTCCAATGCTGATTTTAAACATTTGTTACATTACAAAAATGAACATGTACCTAACATGGCAAAATATGTAAAATTCACACACATTTATACATAGCAAAAAAAGCCATTTTGCTTAGCAATAAAACGTGAAAGTGAGGAATAAAATGACACCACGTTTACCACTAATATCTTTTTAGTATATAAGCAATGAACATTATATATAAAATTTAGCAATAACAGAAAAATATAATGGAAATTGGAAGTCCCTCCTCCCGTAATCCATGCTTAGGAAATAACCAATATGAATATTTTGATGCCATTTCTCCAAATTTTACTTTCCTCAGCAAATTAAGATTTATTGTTTTTCAGATGGATCACAAAATGGGATCAAAGAATCAGTCAACACATTTATTTCTTTGTTTTTTTAAAGATTTAGTTATTCATTTGAGAGAGAGAGAGAGAGAGAGGACCCGGGGGTGGGGGGGCAGAGGGAGAGGAAGAGAGAGAATCTCAAGCAGACTCCCTGAATTGGGGCTTGATCCCACAACCCCGAGATCATGACTGGAGCTGAAATCAAGAGTCGGATGCTTAACGGAATGAGCCACCCAGGTGCCCTCCAGTCAACACATTTAGACAGCAGTGTAAAGTAGCATAACAGTTTTAACTGGGGACAAAAGTTGTTGTTTTTAAATTCAAATCTATTTTATTTTTTTAAGTTTTTATTTAAACTCCACTTAGTTAACATACAGTGTTATAGTCATTTCTGGTATAAAATTTAGTGATTCAACACCTCCATACAACACCCAGCGCTCATCAGGAAAAGTGCACTCCTTAATCCCCATCACCTATTTCACCCATTACCCCACCACCTCCCCTCTGGTGACCATCCCTTTGTTCTCTGTAGCTAAGAGTCTGTTTCCTGGTTTGTTTCTCTCTCTTATTTTTTTCCTCAAAGTTGTTATTTACCGATGTTTCAATTATTTATTGATGTATAGCAAACTACCCCAAGACTCTATGGCTTAAGACAATAACCATTTTATTATTTGCTCATGATTCTGCCAATCAGAGTGGTATTCTCTCCTCTCTCTTTATATGGCCTTTCCATGTGGTCCCTCCAGCAGGGGCCAGACTTCTTACAGGGTAGATCCAGACTCACAAAAGCACAAAAGTAGAACCTTCTAGGCTTCCTTAATTCTTACAGTGTTATTGCCACTGCTGTCTGTTGATTAAAAGCAAGTCACAGGCCCAGTGCAGAATCAAGGGCAAGGGACTACACAAGGGTGTGAATACCAAGAGGCACGGTTTGTCAGGACCACAATTTAACAGACTAGCACCACAGATATGCTTTTAGTTATAGACAACCCAAAAGAATCAATTGGAAAATAATTAGGAACAATAAGAGCTTAGTGAAATGACTGATAACAGAGTAGATAGAAACAATTATATACCTAAACAGTGTTACAAATTTTAATAAAATCAAAGGTGGTATTTATCATACCAATAATTTTTCTCATGGAATACTTATTTAGCCACTACCATATAATGAGTATTATGCTGGGCCCTGGCTATACAGAGGTACACAGAATAGACACAGATTTAATCCTTATAAAATTCACAGTCTAGAGAAGCAGGCATACATTCAACAAAGTCCCAGAGGTAGGAAAGAACTAGTGCATTAGTGAGTTATTGCTGTGATGAATGCTGTGTAACAAACAATCCCCAAATCTTAGTGGCCTAAAAAAATAAATATCTATTGTTCTGCTCAAGAGCGTTCATTGTTAGTGTGTGCTAGTTTGACATATGGGGTGGGCTCAGGTCTGTTCTACTCATCTCTCCATCTGGGATCAGCAGCTAATCAGAGTGCTCTCCTGCCAGACAGCAGAAATCCAAGCCAAACCATGTCTGCCCATTCAAAGCCTATGTTTGCACTGTTTACTTACATTCTGTTGGCCAAAGCAAATCACATGGCCAAGTCTAATATCAGAGACTAAGATGTATAATTCTATTACATGGAGAAAATGAGGAAATAGAAACAATAATCTAATTAACCACAGTAATTTGAAGAACTGAGATAGGTCCACTGAGGCTTGGGTGTCATGAATGAGAAGGATAATGGTGGGATATAAGGTTGAAGTGACTGATAGATAAGGACCAGATCATTTAGGGCCTTGTTGGCCTTGTTAAAAATGTTGAATTGCATCTAAGTGCAATGCAAAGCCATTGGAGACTTTTAAGCATGAGAGTGATTTGGTCAGTTTGCCTTTTAAAAAAGATGCCACTGGAGTACCTGGGTGGCACAGTTGGTTAAACACCTGACTCTTGGTTTCAGCTCAGGTCCTGATCTCAGGGTTGTGAGATCGAGCCCCATGTTGGGCTCCACACTCAGCACAGAGTCCGCTTGAGATTCTCTCTTCCTCTCCCTTTGCTTGCCCCCCACTATGAGCTCTCTCACCCTCTCTCTCTAAAGTAAATAAATCTTTTTAAAAAAGATGCTGCTGTGTAAAGAATGGAAGAAAAGAGGACATAGAATAGTTATCAAGTTAGTACAGTAAGTTAAGATGGTGGCTTGGCTTAGAGAAGGAGAGGAATAGTGTAGATGAAGAGAGGTCAAGGGATTGAGATATATTTTAGAGAAAGTATGGTTAGATTTGGTTGTGACTTGGATGTGAGGTTGAAGGAGAATCCAGGAATGACTCAGATTCCGGTAATTGCACTGCGTGAACACAGGTGTCCTAATTGCACTGGGGAGGATCTGGCAGAGGAACAGTTTTGAGGAGGCAGATTAAAAGTTCAGTTTTGGAAATACTGAATTCCATATTCTTGTGAGACAATACTCATAAATATCTAGGGATAAACTTAACAAGCAATGTGAAGGATCTATATGAATAAAACTATAAACCTCTATTGAGAGCCATAAAAGATTTGAATCAACAGAGTGTCAAACCTTACACTTGAATAGGAAGACTCAAAATTGTAGAGATGTCAATTTTCACTAAGTAAATCCATAAATTCAATGCAATTTCAATCAAAATTTCAATAGCATTTTTTTCCCCTTGGAACTTGCAGCAATTACCAGGGATATTCTCTAGAAGAAGAATAATGAGACATAACCTCCTCCATTATATAATAAAATACTTTATAAAACAACAAAATTTATAACAGCAGAATATAGGCAGAGGGGTAGACTGATAGCTCAATGGTGTGGAATAAAGTGTGGAAATATAGATTCAAGAACAGATGAGGATTTAGTATGTTACAAGGGTAGTGTATCCAAGCAGTGGGAGAAAAGACTATTCAGTAAATGGCTTAAAGACAACTAGATAGCTATTTGGAGAGGAAAGGAGATAAAGCTGCATTCGACGAAGCTCTACTTTTCTCTTTTTATCTGCTCTATACTATTCTATTTCAGTATAGCATAGGGTAGTAAGTTATATTCATATTGATGTCCTTTTAGGTTTTTCCTTTTTTTATTATAAACAATGTGAAAAGAAAATATTTATATAGCATCTTTGGACAAATGTGTGAATCCTTCTCTAGTATAGATTCAGAGATGTGAAATTGCTGGGTCAGAAAGCAGGTACTTTTTTTTTTTTTAAGGACTGTTGAATTTCCCTTTGAAATCCCAAACTACACTCCAGCAACAGTGGACACTCCAGCAACAGTGGACAAGAAAACAAAAATGAAATAAACTAAAAAAAAAAATAGATGAATCAAGTTAATAAAAATAAAAGCAGAAATAAATGAAACAAACAAACAAAAAAACAATAATTGAGATGATCAATAAAACCCAAAGCTGGAGTGTTTGAAAGAATGAGAAAAACACACAAACTCTCAGCAGGGGCACTCAAGGCAAAGAGAGAAAACACAAATGGTATTATGTATGATGAGAGAGAGCACGGACGCAGAGGAGATTTTTAAAATTAGAAGACTTCTTTGTATAGCATCTTAGCTCAAGTCAGAGGGTGAGGTAGGAACTGCAAGTAATGAAAATTGCCAGTGAAATTCTTTTCTAAGTTGGGCTGATGTTGGAGATAGATATGCTCTTGCAAAAATCGAATGATCTTTCTTCAGCTTTGAATTCCATCATTATATTTATGATTCATGGCCGACTTACATGAAAAATATCTTTAAACTATTGAATTACTCTTGGAGTGGTGAGATACTCAAATGTTGAAACAGGCTGACTGGATGAACAGCAGATTCACATCTTGCTCATACGAGGCATAACTTCTTTAATTGGAATAACAGGAGGAATTACCCACATGGTTTGAATTGTTAGGCTCCCTTTTTTCCTCTCTTCTTTTCTTTAAAAAGATTTTTTAAAAATGTAATAGAGCATGTATAGTTGAATTCACATAATAAATGTATGAATGTATAACTTTATATACCAATCCATTTGAAAACCTAGATAAAATGGACAAAGATGTCAAGGAAAATATGAATTACCAAAAACTGATCCAAGAAAGCCAATACAAAACACTTAAAAAAATAGGTAAAGATCCATCTATCAATCTGCCCCTCCCTCCCTATCACCCAGGACACAAGCCTTTTATAGTTATATGGGCAAGCTCTACGGAATCTCAGAGAAGAGCTCCCTCCCATCTTACATTTCAGAGTGTAGAAGAACATGGGGCCCCACCAGTTTTATTTTATAAGGCTAGTTTATTTCTGATTTCAAGACAAGAAACTACAATTACAGGCTAATCTTACTTATGAATGTAGAGGCCAAAACTCTAAATAATACCAGATAATTGAATCTAGTGATGTATTAAAAGAATAATATAGCTTGATCAAGTAGAATTTATCTGAGAAATTCAAGTTGGGGAATCAATGTAAATATCAATGTACCTTACTGTATTTAGGGACTAAAGGGGGAAAAATTCAGTGGGTACTGGGAAGACATTTGCTAAAATGCAGCATCCTTTTAGGATTAAAAACAGGAGAAATAGATACAAAGGGTACCTACCATAAATATAGAGCAAATATTTTTTTATTGAAGTGTGATAGACAGGCAATGTTACATTAGTTTCAAGTGTACAACATGGTTATTTGACAACTCTATACATTATGCTATGTAGCTACCATCTGTCAGCAAGTGATGCTACTACAATCCCATTGACTATATTCCCTACACTAATATATAGCAAATATTATACTTAATGGTGAATCTCTAGAAACATTGTCATTAAAGTAAGAAGCAACACATGGATGTTTGCTTTAACTACCAATCATTACAATTCTAGTGAGGACCTACCCAGTGCAACATGAGGAAACGTAAGAAGATAAATACTGGACAGGAATATAGAATTACAGAGTGGTATTAACTGAAACATGAAAACATTGTTCTCTTTGCTCCCTTGGCTGTCAGTAACACTTAAAAAAAAACCTAAACCACATAAGAAGCATGTTCTATTTACTCCTCTGTAACTCAATTATATATATGGAATATCTCTATAGGGGCACATATACATTAGGTGAATTAATGCAGTTTGTTTAACTAGGTCCCTACCGATGAATGTTGGATTTCTGTTTTTCTTCTTTCTTTCTCTTTCTTTCTTTCGCTATTTTAAACACTTCTTTGTCTTTGTGTCACTGTGTTTGAGGGTTAAATGTCTAGATCTTGAATTGCTAGATGAAAAACAGCCTAGATGTCTTTCAGCATGGGAATAGTGAAGCAGATTGTGGCTTGCTTTGCGTTCCAAACCATGGAATACACCTCAGTGATAAAAAGCAACAGACTATTGGCACACGCTACAACTGGGAAGAATCTAAGGAATTGTGCTGAGTGAAAAAAAAACAATCATAAAAGGCCACATGCTATATAATTCCCTTTATATATAACATTTTTAAGTGACACAGTTTTAGAAATGGAAGACAGATTAGTGATTGCCAGGGGTTAGAGATGGGGTGGGGTTGGATGGTGGAGATTTGGGGGGATGTAGGGCTGGTCATTAAAAGGGAGCAGGAATGATCCTTGTGGTGATGTAACTGTTCAGTGTCTTCACTGTGGTGGTGAATCCTAATGGGGATATGTGAGTCCAAATGTGAAATTTTATAGGACTAACACACACACACACACACACACACACACACACACACACACAAATGAATACAAGTAAGATGGGGAATCTCAATAAGATGAATGGATTGTATCAGTGCCAGTATTCCAATTGTAATATTGTACTCTAGTTTTACAAAATGTTATCACTGGGGAAACTGGGTAAAGAATGTGTGGGATCTCTTTGTATTTTTTCATGTGAAACTACAATTATCTCAAAATATAAATTAAAATGTGTAAAATATGTAATTTTCAATTTTTATGTTTTTGTCAAGTTGCCCTCCTAAAATGTTGCTTCAGTGTGTGCTCCTAATGACAATAAGGCATATGATAGCATCTACGTTCCTCCAAATTTAAACAACAAACTACTTTTGACTATCAAATTGGAAAGACTTAAGAGTGACATATATTCCACTGCTGGCCAGGGTGTGGGAAATAGGCACTCTCAAATGTTGTTTGTGTGTGCTGTATGTTGGGTTCCCCAGGAAGGAGACTGAGGCAGAGTCATGGGTAAGGGGTTATTAGAGCATGTTATTGGGATCAGCAAGTCCAGAAGGAAAGGGGGGAAAGCAGGATTGGGCACAGGGAGAAACTGAGCTAAAATGCAGTCTCAGCAGAGACCTCAGCTGACCCTACAGATAGTTTTGAAGTATGGATGACCCTTCAGAGTTGTCTTCAGTTAGGAGGATGAAGCTTTTTGCCCTCCTGTAGATCCGTTATTGGATGCATCTGCTCTGCCAGGACTAGGGTGGTTTATGACAAATACTGACTGATGTCAAGTGGCTGAACATTTTGTCCCCCAAAGTGTATAGTATTTTGTCCCTGGTGGATGTTCTGTAGTGGACAGGAATATATCTACCCTCTATGCACTTCCATATGTCCACCCACCTTGTCTCTGATATATCAATCACTCACCATTCAGGCCAGGCCGTTCTCCTGGTTCACTGCGTTTACATATATTTAAACCTCAGATTCCTTCTCTTTCCTCACAAAACAGATAATCAGCTGCACCAGTTTGTATTTTTTGCTGTGCAGACATTTAAATTTTTTTATGAGGTCAATTTATTTATCTGTATTTAATCTTTTCTTTTATGGCTTCTGGATTTTGTGCCACAGTTGGAAAGAGTTCCCATTCCAAATTTATTTTAAAATCCATCTTTGTTTCAAGTAATTTTTTTTACTTAAAATTTTTTGTCCTTTTGAGATTTGTTATGATATAAAAAAAGGCAGATGATCTAGCACCATTCACTCAAAAGGCTAGCCAGCAGTCTTGATCCCATTTATTTAATAATTTATAATTTTACCACTGAATTGAAATGTTACCTTATCATATACTAAATTCTCTGATGATTCTGATGAATGATTTCTTAAATCTTCTTAATACTAATTTGTCTTTGCATTTCTGAAATGAATCCTGCTGGCTCATGATTTATTATATTTTTATGTTTTGTTGAATTCTATTCACTAATATTTTATCTAGGAATTTTGCATCTATTTTCAACCATGAAAATGGCCACTCATTTTTATTTTGTTCTGCTTTAGTTTTACTATTTTATATAGCAAAAAGGGATTTGGAACTCCTGATTCCAGGCTTTGACCCCAGGATAAAGCTGAAAGTATACCTCTTTATAGTGTATGTGGGTGTGTATGTGTGTGTGCACGTGTGTGCGCATGTGCGTGCTTTCTATAATGAAACTCTCCCAAGTGGGCACTATCCCCCAGAAATGGGATAACTCACCCAGTTAACCAATATCCCCAAGAAGAGAAGGGAGTCCTTCCATCCAGAGGATGAACATTATATTAGTCACCTATTGCTGCATAACAAACTACCGCAGACTTAGCAGCTTAAAACATATTTTCTCACAGTTTGTGTGGGTCAAGCATCTGGGCATAGCCCAGCTGGGTCTTCTGGTTGGGATCTCACAAGGCTTCAGTCAAGTGGTCAGCCACGGCTTGGTTCTTATTAGAGGCTTGACTGTGGAAGGTTCTGTTCCCAGTTCCCTGAGATTGTTGCCAGAATTCATTTCCTTATAGCTATAAGATTTATGACAGCTTTTTTCTTCAAACCCAGTAATGGAGAGAGGAGGGAGACTCTCGAGTCTGCATGAAAAAGTCTTACATTATGTAATGTAATCATGGGACCCATCACCTTGTCATATCCTATTGGGTAGAAGTTAATCACCACACACCCAATGGGATGGGGTAATAAAAGACCTGAATGGCAGAGGCAGGGATGGTGGGAACCACCTTGAAGTCTGCCACAATACCATGTGGGACTGCACACCCCACCTCTAACCTACAAAATCACCTGTGGAAGAGCTTCTAGGATCAAAACCTGAATTTGCTGCCAGGTAAATAGAGATCTTACTCGAGCTGAAGAAATCTAGTCTACCTGCCAAATATTTTTTTTCTAAACCATCATCTGCAAAATACAAGGGGAAAAAAAATCACCAAATATTTGAGAAAAACCAACATTACAAGAGAGGTGTCAAACCCACCAAACACAAAAACTAACTTCTGAGAAAGAATTAAGGAGGGAAGGAAGAAAAGAGTAACATTAGTATCAATTCCTCAGAGTTTCAGGAGTCTGTCACAATCATAGAAAGCCACTATGAGAAATAGGAAATTAGAGGGCCTAAAATTTTAAAGTAGGATTATAAAACAAAACTCAAGTCAACAAGAGGGCTGAAGACTGAAATAGAAAACTGAAAGCGAGGGACTCTTCCAGAATGTGGAATAAAGGGTTCAGAGGTGTAAAGCATAAGAGACAGGGAGGATAGACCTTTAAGTTACACAATTAATTGAATTGATGTTCTGAACGGAGTTAAGAGAATGAAAGAGAGAGTATGATGACAGAAGCAACAGAAGAAAATTTCCTAGAGCTGAAGACAGAAGCACAGAGTGCTGAGCAGTATCAATAATAGCAATGAAAACCCACCAGGACACATTAGGTAAACTATAGTACCCCAAGGGTAAAGAGAACATTCTTGAAACTTTCAGAAGGAAAGAAACAAGTTTCCAAGAAAGAAAAGAGAATTAGATTAGCATCAGACTTCTCAACATCAGCACTGGATCCTAGGAAAAAACAGAGTTTGAAATTCTCAGAAACCTCTGTTACAACTGAAATTCTCTATTCAAACTATTAGTCAAGTATGGGGACATTAAAGACATTGTCATTTCTACATGTATCTAGGAATTGTATCATCCCCCAGAGCCCTTCTCTGGAAATATTTCAGGATGTACTCCAGCAAAAATGAAAATGGAAATTCAAAGAAAAAGGAAGATCTGGAACCTGAAAAAGTAGAGGGATAACACAACAAATAGTTAAGGGTAAAGAATTTAATGTGTAATGCAAATAGGGCAATAGTTTAGAATAAAAACTCCAGCTGCTTTCAATGTAGGGAGTGTGAGTGGTCAGCTGGGAAGAGAAGTGAAAGCTAAGGGTCATCAGAAGGAGGGTATAGATATTGACTAACTACCTGTGAAGAGAAAAACAATTTAAACTTGTATCTAAATATTATATATATGTTTGGAAATATATATATCTCTAAAACAACTAGAAAAATTGAGCAAAGAAAATATCAATCCTACAAAAGTTAGAGGAAGGAAAGGGGAAAAATTAAGAAAGACAACCCTAGGAAACCTGAAATATGGTGGCAAAAATAAACTCAAGTGTTAGCATTCAGATTAAATGTAAATGAGTTAAATTTCTCTATAAAAAGAAACTGTAGCCACCATTTACTGTAAATCTACCATGTTTTAGACTTTAGATAGCTGCTTTATTAAAAGCTAACACTGGGGCACCTGTGTGGCTCAGTCAGTTAAGCATCCGACTCTTGGTTTCTGCTCAGGTCATGATCTCAGGGTCTTGAGATCAAGCCCTGCATCAGGCTCTGCACTCAGTGGGGAGTCTGCTCTAGATTCTCTCTCCCTCTTCCTCTGTCCCTCCCCTGACTCGTGCACTCTCTCTCTCTCTCTAAAATAAATAAGTAAATCTTAAAAAAAGGCTAACACTAAATCCTGCAAGGTAGGTTCTATGTTTACTCTTCTCTTAGAGATGAGACAACTGAGGTTTAAGAGAGATGAAGCCATTTGCTTCTAGTATAGAAGCTGGACACAAACCCAGGCTCTTTGCTGCTTAACACCATGCTCTTAATCATTCTATTAAACCACCACTTAGCTGGGTTAAAAAAAACAACAACATTATATACATATTATTTGTAAGTAATAAACTAATGCAAAAATATATATAAAATCTGAAATAAAGGTTTGAAAAAAGATAATACTAGGCAAATTATAACAAAAATGAGAGGAGGTAGGGGCAATAATATATTGATATCTGCATTATGTGATGTGCAACTCTGAGAACAGTGCATATAGTAAAATTCTGTTTTTGTTAATAAAAATTTATGTGTGTATGTGTGTGTGTGCTGTAGAATTAGGAGTGATGCAAAGGGAGGATGTATGTAGATTGTTTGAGTTATTGTATAAGGCTCTTTTACTTGTGTGATTTTAAAATATTTTTTTAAAATATAGGGAATAAAGACTATTCTTGATCTTTCAAGAGTTTATCAGTTTCACTGGGGAGGAGGCAGGTGCTCCATTGTAATGCAAACCAAGACAGAAAGTAGGGAGAGAGGCTGTGTACTATGTTGGATGAACACAAAACTCAGCCTTAAAAGTGAAACAAGGGGGATGCTTTTCAATGGAGATGTCACCAAGCACCTTCTCTCATCAGACTCTGACAGTTCCCCCTTTCCATTAGGGGGTTGAGAGGGAAGAATCCAGAGGCACTGTATAAGAATGACAGTGTCAGCCATGTGTCTCCATTTCAAAGCAATGGAATGTTTTCAATCAGAAAAATGGAAAAAACAAAACATAAACAACTCGACTTTTCTTATTTCATCCCGACTGGGATGTCTGTCCCTTTGCAGTTGCTATGGCAACAGCAGCTCTCCTTTTTCTTCATTTAGATCTTTTTCCAAATTGAGAACAATGAATGTAAGAGATCAGAAAGTGGGAAAAGCAAGTAGGCATTCAAGGCATTAGAATTATTTACCCTGGAGAAGAGAATGCTAAGAGGTGGCAATTATATTGTTCTGGGCTATTAAAGGTTACTGCTACATAGGTAGTTCACTGCTTGGGCCCAAGATAAAATCAGATTTATTTGAACTGGAGGGAAATAGCTTTTGGAAGAATAAGTCCCTGATAAAAAGTTCTGTGGGACTGCTTCTCCTCTCAGGGTAGATGGATGAGGAGGCATTGGAATTTTGCATCTTGCAGTGGTTGTCATCTTCCTCTGAAAAGTTCTTGATTGGTGAAACAATATATCAATACAACAAACACCAAACACACAGAACTTATTCTGTTTTTATGTTTAAATATAAAATACCACTACATATTTTGTATTTGTTATCTCAATCTTTGCAACAATCCTAGGAGGAAGAGATCGTTCTTATTCCCATTTTATGGATGAGAAAACAGAGGGTGAGAGAATGAAGCAGCTTGCCCAGGGTCACACAATTGATGAATGGCAGATCTGGGATTTAAACTCAGGAATCCTGTATTCTCATGAAAGATCATCACTCTCTTGAAATGGACCCAGTTGTACTGGGACCTTGGAGGGAATCCTGTATAAAGCCTTAGCACACATGAGTTCTAGTTTTACTAATCCATTTATTGAGTCCAGTGACTTATTGAATGCTTACTATATGCAATCCCTAGGTAGGCACTGGGGAAGCAGAAAAGAGCAGGTGGATGAAGTCTCCTAGAGCTTATAATCCAGGAAAAGCCCATGGGATAGAAGCAAATAAATGAACAGGATAATTTCAGGTACTAATGGATGCTGTGAAGGAAATAAAACTGAGCAATGATAGAGAATAAGGGGTGGGTGGGCAGGCAGAGGGTGGGCTGCTTGGGCAGGATGGTTTGGAAGGTCTTTCTGTGGAGGTGATGACTTGAATTGAGCCCTGGTTGACAGGAGGGAGGTGGCCATGTGCAGATCTGGAAGAAGGACCTTCCAGGCAGAGGAGCAGCAAATGTAAATTTGGGAACAAGTCTGAAAGTGGGACAGTGGGGTTGGAGCATGGTGAATCAGGGTAAGGTAAGTGTTGGAGGTTGCAGGTGGCTTCAGATGAGTTTGGTGAGTTGGATGGAGAGGCAGATTCACCATTTGGGGGGGGTATACTGCTGGCATGCAAACATCCTACAGGGCACAGGACAGCCCCCACCAAAAGAATTATCCAACCCCAAATGTCCATGTTTGAGAAACCCCGGTCTCTGCATAAAGGAATAAGAGGCCAAGGAAAGGAGATCGAATTTTATTTTGAGTGAAAGAGAATCCATTAGATGACTTGAAGCAGTGGAATGTTTTGATGAGATTTACATTACAGAAGATTAACTATGACTGCTGAATGGAAAATACATTGTAGGAGAATCAAGAGTAGAAGCTGAGATTTTTGTATTAACAGCACTAAGTATTCTGGATGAATGGAGATGGTGGCATGGTTTAGGGGAGTGGCAGAGGGTTAGGGAGGCAGAGGTGACCACCCTCACTGATGGGCTGGATATGGGGCTTGGATGAGAGAGAGGAACCAGCCATGACGCTCAGGTTGTGCACAACCTGAGCAACTGGGCAGGTGGATGCTGGAGCTGCATGTTTACATGGAGAGGAAGGAGGTTGGGGATAATGTGAGAAACTAGTCATGCTAGATGTTTGTCAACCTATTAGCTATACAAGGGGAGGTGTCACATAGGCTGTTGGAAATACAGTCACATAAGTGACTTATGTCACTTAGTTTCCTCCTTTAGAAAATGAGCAATGGCCCCCAAATCCTCTGATCCTGGTGTGATACAACCTGGATGGGGGCGGGGTGGGGAGACTGGATTTGACAGACTTTGGCAGTATCATCCAATTCTACATCTCCCTTCATTTTCCCCTCAGAGCACTGCTATGCAGACAGACAAGAGGAAATTAGTCCTCTTTTGCAGAAACTAAATTATGCTGTGTAACAACTAATCCTCCTAAGGAGACAGAGTGAGCCAGTAGTTGCATAGTGGTCTGGGATCATCCCAAGAACTAAGGGTGGGATCTCCCTGGCAGCTGAAGGAGATTAATAGAAATAAAATCACACCATGCCATGAAAGGGGCCGTTATCATTGGCTGAACCTCCAAGGAGGGGTCGGGACCTCAGAAGGTTATAACCCATGATTCTCACCAACTTCTTTCCCCATGGCCCAGAGGCTCTGTGTCTCCTTCCAAATTCACTGTGATCTTGCATTGCTGACAAGGTTTGGAAAGACCCGAAGCAGGTACACTACCTTATTTTAAATTTGTAGCTGTTTCTTTGGTATCTAACCACAGGCTGAAAAGGGGCTCATGCTTTTGAGGTAACCTGGAGCCAAATGAGCTGAAACATTTTTTGGTTTTGTTTTTTTGAGAAAATGACATGAGCAGCTAAGAGGAAGGCTGAGAGTTAAGTTCCCTCTATTTTTACTGTTTTTGAGGGTGGGTGTGGGCAGCAGTGTCGCAGGGAGCACACCCCACCCTCCGCTAGCTTGAGTGGCTTTCCCAGCTGCAATGGGGTAACGCCCAGGGGAAATAATCTAACTGTGCTACTGGTAATTAAATGGAGAATGTCAAGTCTCCCAGAGGACCACTGCTTATTGGAGAAGTGGAGAGCAATCTTTGCTAGCAGCCACTCACTGGTGGAAAAGTAAAATGAGCTTTGTTTTGATGAAGTGTCCTAGAGCTAGTGAAATATCCCGCGAAGGGCATTGTCTCCAAGACTTGCTGAATTTATTGTGTTGAACCATAAAGCTAAGGCAAAAAAGATTAAGAATCTTGGCAGTTAGTTTAGAGGAGAGTAGAGGGTGGATATTAACATGGACAACTAATTTTTCAAAGGCTTGACACATGCCAAGCTTGGTAATATGGGTATAATGTTGAAACAAGGGTTTTGGGCAACTATTTTGGGTTTCTGGACCATAGAGTTTCTGTACAACTCTGCCTTTGTAGTATGGAAGCAGCCGTAGACATATGTAAATGAGTGAGCGTGGCTGTGTCTCAATAGATCTTCCTCTATAAAAACAGATGGCAGACGGGATTTGGCCTATGAGCTGCAGTTTGCCAACCCATGGTTCTTATACCTTACTGTGTATCATACAGGAGCTTTATAATTAAATGCTGATGTCCTGGGTATCAGTACTTTTTAGAAACTCTGCAGATGATTTATTGTGCAGCTAGGGATTAGAATCAATAGGTTTAGAGTTGTGGTTTTCACTTGGTCACACAATAGAGGTGTGTGTGTGTGTGTGTGTGTGTGTGTGTGTGTGTGTGTGTGTGTTAAAAATACTTATGACAGGGCACCTGGGCGGCTCAGTCAGTTAAGCATCCAAGTCTTGATTTTATCTCAGGTCATGATCTCAGGGTCATGAGATTGATCCTTCACAAGGAGTCTGCTTAAGATTCTCTTCCTCCTTCTCTCTCTGCCTTTCCAACCCCCCACCCCACCCTGCCCTACTGGCTTGTGCCCACGCTCATTCTCTCGAAAAAAAAAAAAAAAGAATACTTATGACCAGCACCATCTTTACAGAGACTTAATTGGTCTGGATATGGTTTAGGGAACAGAATGTTTTGTTTTAAGATTTTATTTATTTATTTGACAGAGAGAGAAAGCATAATTAGGCAGAGAGGCAGGCAGAGGGAGAAGGAGAAGCAGGCTCTCCGCTGAGCAGAGAGCCCCATGTGGGGCTCCGTCCCAGGACCCTGGGATCATGACCTGAGCCAAAGGCAGATGCTTAACCGACTGAGTCATCCAGGGACCCTGGGATCAGAATGTTTTTAAAACTTCCCAAGTGATACCCCTGTAAAGCCAGATTTGAGAACCACTAGTCTAGAAGGCAAGACAAACAGGCAGTTTCCATATGGTATGGTAATTCTCCTACAGGAGTAATTTCAACAAGTGAATTGTCCATTTTCTCATTGAATAAACACTTACATAGTGCTTGCTATGTGCTAGCTAAGGGTCCTAGGCATTTATAGATGTTAACTCATTTAATTTTCACAACATTCTTAGGGTAAGTACTATTCATATTTCCATTCTGTAGTTGAGGGTACTGAGGCACGGAGAACTTAATTGGGAACAAAGGGGATGATGGTGTTTTAGGAAGGGCTTCTAGGAAATGTGATGTCTGAGTCGAAACATTAAGGGCATGTTCAAGACAGCCCAATAAATGTGGGGTGAGCCAGGGAATGGGGTGAGCCAGGGAATGGAGTGAGCATTGCTTCCCCAGGAGGGTCTGTCCAAGGATGGGGGTGAGGGATGGCATGGCATCTATGTAAACGGCAAGTGAGTTGGGTGTAGAATGTGTTCTGTTCTTGGAGACCTCAAGTTTTCTTTAAATGCAAGATGAATTAGTTCCAGAGAGCTGTTATGTTGCATAGTGCCTAGAGTCAGCAATACTGTATTGTGCACTTCAAAATTGGCTAAGAGGGTTGATCTCATGTGCAGTGTTCTTAACACACACACACACACACACACACACAAGAACAAAAGACAAAAATGAACAAAGGGACATAAGGAAACTCTTGGGGGTGACAAATATGTCTATTGCCTCGACTGTGGCGATAGCTTCGTGGGTGTGTGCATATGTCCAAACCCATCAGACTGTATATGTTAAATATGTGCAGGTTTTTTGTACATCAATTATACTTCTGTTTTTAGAAAAAGATTTTTCAGTGAAGTGGTGGAGATGAAGTTGCTTTTTGGGAGTGAATGAAAGGGAATGACACAGAAGTTAAGAGTAAAGATAATTCCCGGTAGAGCCTTGAAGAAGACAAGAAATACAGGGTGGGGGCAAGAAGAGATGGAATTGAGGGCACCAGGATTTACTTTAAATGAGAGAGAGTTGTGCAGGCTTAATACCGATAGGCAGGGGCCAGAGCAAAGAGGGATGTTTCAAGTAAGGAGGAAGGAGGAATGAATGACAGAGCAGGGTTTTTGTTTTTTGGTTTTTCTCTTTTTTCTTTTCTTTTCTTCTCTCTCTTTTTTTTTTTTTTTTGAGAGAGTGGGAGCGAGGGGAAGGGGCAGAGGGAGAAGGACAGACAGAATCTTAAGGAGGCTCCACTCTCAGCATGGAGCCTGTCTCAGGGCTCGATCTCATGATCCTGAGATCATGACCTGAGCTGAAATCAGGAGTTGGATGCTTAACCAACTGAGTCACCCAGGCGCACTGACAGAGCAGGGTTCTTGAGGAGGAGACACAGGGTCTAGAATGTGTGAGGACCTGTTAGCACACAGGGCCTCCTTCTTGGGCAAGGAAAGGATGATGTGGATGCATATATTTTGTAGGTGAGTTGGCAGCTGGGTGGAGAAAGTTCTCTCTGATGTTTTGTTTTGTTTATCAGTAGTGGCTGTTGTGGGTACAAGGAACAGTGATCTACTC
Source organism: Callorhinus ursinus (assembly GCF_003265705.2). NCBI lineage: Eukaryota > Metazoa > Chordata > Mammalia > Carnivora > Otariidae > Callorhinus > Callorhinus ursinus. The sequence continues at coordinate 874,117 of NW_027397182.1, read as the reverse complement.
AAGCTTGTGCAAGAGAGTTTATCAGCTAGAATTGCATGCAGAAATCCAAGTATAAGTGTTTCATCTAACAGGGGTCGTATATTTCTTAAATATTGAGAATATAGAGATAGGCGGTTCAAAGATGATACAGCTATTTAAAGAAACAGTAAGGAATTTAAGCTCTTTCTAGCTACCTGATTCACCACACTCAGCGTGTAGCTTTTGCTCTCTTGGCCACATGATGTTTACTGTTCCTCAAGCATCATACCTGATCTCTAGGTAGGAAGGAAGGGTAAAAGGTGCATGTCAGTTGAGACTTTTTTTTTTAATAAAAAAATTTTCCTAGAGGCACCATCGATAGACTATCACTTATATCTCATAGGTCAGACCAAGTCACATGACCATCTGTCTGCAAGGGGGTTTGGGGAGGCAAGTATATTTAATTGGGCATATTGTCCTCCAAACAAAATCAGAGTTGTGTTATTCAGGGGGGAGGAAAGGAGAAGGCAACGGGGATAGGGAAATAGCAAGGTCTACCGCAGAATACATGAAAAATCTTAGGAACCCAAGGAACCAAAGGAGAGCCAGGCTTACAGAATTTGGAACAGAGAACTAAGATTCTCCCTCTCTAATGGATGGCAGGGAATTGCTATCTTCTCCTTGTACCTCTGCTTCATTTTTCTTTTTCTGCCGACCAGCTTCTCCTATTTACATTTTGTTTCTACTTGATAGTAACTTCTGTGTACCCACGAATCATACTAGCCTACCCAGCTGATCTTCATTCAGCTGCTTCGGTTTCCCAATTCCAGATTCAGGAGATTGGATACTTTTCTGAACCAGGCTTACAAATTGGCTTATAATGGCCTATTGTTGACCATTGGCAAGTCAATAGGTGATCTGAGTTTGACTGGACAGTGGATAGACTCATTTGAGTTGAGTCTTGGCCATACCCTCACCACAGGAAATGTGAGGGGTAATTTCCCTTTGAAGGAGCTCTGGGAAGGGGAGGTCATATAGCATTTCTATTTTCTCTGGGAAGTAGAAGGTGAGGTCTTAACCCAAGGGTATGCAGAGAAGAGGTGGATGAGAAAGTTCAAGAGACTAACTAGCTGACGCTTAGAAGATACTCAGAGCAGCAGGAAGGGTCCCACTGAGTTTTCCAACCAATATTTTGTAAAGATTTCATTCTTCGTGGTTATGCATTCTCTTTCAGCAGGGCTCACAGCCTAGTGTAGATACACGGGAGGCAGATACTGGATTGATCCAGGGTTGGAATTTTCCCAGGTAGGTGAAGAAGTCAGACATTAGTAAAGAAGATTAAAGGATTAAAAAAAACAAAGACAAAAAATAGCCGATATGATTATCAGCTGTTACCAAAGAAAAATAGTAGGATTTAAGATTTTAGAGGCATGGCATTTCTTGTTGACACGGTTAGTCTAAGGTGTGGTCATAGGAGACGATGGACAAAGAGAAGCAGAGGGGAAGGCCATGGAGTTGAAAATGCACAAGATTTGAAAGGCGTAAGTAGTGGATGGGTTGCTCAAATACATACTGAAGTCCCTTGGGTTGGTGGCAGCATTTGGAATGGAGAGGAAAATGGTTTAGTAGGATATGGAGTATTTAGTGAAGGAAGAGCATGTCTAGGAATGAGTGGGTAACTATGATGTGAAGGTAGGGAGAGTCAAATCTGGGCCTTATTTTTAGTCCTTCTCTTCCTCACTGTCCATACACAACAAATAATCAGGTCTTGTAGATTTTATCTCCTAAAAATGTTCTCTAACTCACCTACTTATGTCTCCTTCCACTACCATCACCCTAGAGTAACCCATCATTTTCTCCCACCTCTACCACTGTCCTAAACAACCAACATTCACTTTTTTAAAAGATTTTAATTAATTAATTAATTTATTTATTTATTTATTTTAGAGAGAGGGCAGGAGAGAGAGAGAGCCCGTGCATGTGCATGTGGAGTGGAGAAGGGGCAGAGGGAGAGAGAGAGAGAGTCTCAAGCAGACTCCCTGCTGAGTGCAGAGCCCAACTCGGGGCTCATTCATAGGTCACTGAGATCATGACCTGAGCTGAAACCGAGTCCGCCGCTCAACTGACTGAGACACCCAGGCGCCCCAACTAACAGCCACTTTTGACTGTCTCCAAACCTTCTCCACACTGTACCCAGAGTGATTTTTTTAAAGAAATGTATCTTATTACTGCTAAAGACCCTTCAATGGCTTTCCATTGCTCTGAAGATAAAATCTGTGTAGGACATTATATTTGTGTTCAAAATACGTGATGTCCCTCCCTAGCAAAGGGTTCTACTTCCCTGCCTCCCTCTTGTTAGGCTTGGTCATGTGCCTTGTGGGAGGATTATATAGTCCTGCCCCCTGGAACACAAAAGTAGTCATGTGACTTGCTTCAGCTAATGAAACATGGACCACTGTGATGTATGTTACTTTTAAGTAGAAGCTTAAGAGCCACATATATGGCTCCTCATTTCTCCCTTTTCCCTCTTTTATGAGAGTGACATTGGCCATGATAAAGGCTGATCCATCAGGCATGAAGGCAATGTGGAGACAAGACTCACAATGGGCATATCATACGAATTAGAAATAGGTTGCTATTGTAAGTCATTGGTATTAGTACAGCAAAACTTAATATGATCTGTAAGGCCTTGAATGATTTAATGATTTGGTCCAAGTTCTCCAGCCTTATCTCTCAAACATTTCCTCCCAGCTTAAATGTCATTTCCCCAGAAAAGTCTTTTATAACTCCCTTCCTCCCCCAGCAACACAGGACTAATTTAGATCGACTATTATTCTCCTTCATAACATCTTTTTCATTTCCTTCATATCACTCAAATACAGTCTGTGATATTTTTTTGAGCATGATTATCTGCTTACCACAGGAGAATGTAAGTTCAGAGGGGGCAGAAATTATGTACGTGTAGTTCTTCATTATATGCCAGTGTCTGGCATACAGTAAGTACTCAATTAACATTTTTTGATCAAATGGACGTATCTGAGTGCAGATCACAGGTGAGTCCAGAAGCCAGGGAACGGCTGATGTAGCAAATGGGAAGAGATGGGTTGAAAGCAAGAGGTGGATCCAGGGCAGACAGAAACAGGTTGTGGGCAGGGGTGGGGTGGTGCATGGAGAAATGCCTGCAGGCATAAGTTCACAGGGGAGGGGGCCTCTTATAAGATGCCAGTCGGTCACCACTTCTACAGGATGTGGGTTGCTGTTCAGGGCAAAGAGTAGGCTTGTGCATGAGGCTACCATCCTGTCTCTCCCCTCTCCACTCCTTGTTTTGGGATTTCTCATTCCATCAACTTGAACATCTTCTAGATGTCAGGTATTACTGGGAATGTAGTTAGTAGATAAACAAATGCTAGTTTCATGAGCTTATCCAAGTGGGGAAGACAGGCATGAACCAAATAATTATAAGAGTGTCAGATGAATCCTTCAAAAGAGAAATTCAGAGGCCATAGGAAATCCCATAGAGAAGCAAATCTGTGTTTATGTTTCTGTTCAGTGCTCCTGCTACTCTTTCGTTTGCACTGTCCTTCTCCTTGATCTTTGCTTGCCCAGATTTTATCCATTGTTCAAGGCCTTCACTTGAAAAGACCATAATCCTGTGGTCAGGGAATTTTCTATTAACCTGCCAGTGGTCCTGAGATGCTGTGGTCCAAGGTCACTCTAAATAATGATATTTCTGTCGAGGTCCTCTTCACCCTTATGTGAAGAGTTACAGGTGTTCTCATTGGGATGCTGTCAGTACTTACTGGGGTAGAGAGAGCTAAGGGGGTATGGGTGGGGTACTGGCAGCATGAGCTTCCTCATTGCCTCCTATTAAATCCCATAGCCACCCATTCCTCCCAACCCCCACTGGGTTTTGATGGAACTATATGCCTTTAGTACATTCTACCTTATCTTGTGTGTTCATGTTTTCCTCTTACTTTCCTGTAAGCTCCTGGAGGCAGGAACCATGTCTGATTCATCTTTTTATCCTCCCTATGGCTTAGCAGAGGTCCTGTCACAGAGGATCTATTTACTCAATAAATGTTTGCAGAACTGAATTGTGGGGATACCATTGCTCCCTAGGGCACTATTATATCAGATCCATTCTTTTTTAACACTGTCAAAAGATACTGTCATAACATTGTCATTGATTCAGAGAATCCATTTCCAGAATTTTATCTATTAAAATTCAAAAAAATTTCTTTTTAAAGATTTTATTTATTTATTTGAGAGAGAGAGAATGAGATAGAGAGAGAGAGCATGAGAGGGTCAGAGGGAGAAGCAGACTCCCTGCCGAGCAGGGAGCCCAATGCGAGACTCCATCCTGGGACTCCAGGATCATGACCAGAGCCGAAGCAGTCGCCCAACCAACTGAGCCACCCAGGTGCCCCCCCAAAAAATTTTTATCACAGGAATAGATCCACATGGTAACAAGTCATATAATCCAGAAGCATTTATTTACAAAAAGCAACAGCCTTTCATCTGCATGTACTCTTCTCTCCAGAGACCTTCTTTTCAACTATTTCCGTTTGTTTCCACTGGACTCTAAACAATAGTTGCCTTGAACAACACAGAGAGTTAGGGGCACGGAACCCCTGTGCAGTTGAAAATCTGCATATGATTTTTGACTCCCCAAATACTTAACTATTAATAGCCTACTGTTGACAGGAAGCCTTACCAACAACTTATAAGTGGACCCATGGAGTTCAAACCCGTGTTGCTCAAGGGTCAAATGTACTCACATCTCTATTTTTTTTGGTTTATTTACTGCAAGCAATTTTTATTTTTATTTTTTTTAAAGATGAAGATTTAATTCAGGTACGTGAACACTTTCCCTTCTGTCTTATTCTCCCAGTAGTTGGTATGTTTGTTTTTAGTTCTTTAAAAATTAACATTTATACCTTTATAGAATATAGTTTAAATGCTATTCCTCTCTTCCCATTTCTTATTTTGTCAATGTTATTTTTCTACATTCTTTGTAAGATGAAGACCTTAGTGTCTCATTGTTTCTATTGTCTCAGCTTACCCTTCTGCCTCCCCTTTTCTGAGGACTACCTTTTATTTTACATTGGCAAGATGGTTACAGCTACATTCTGTTCTTCAGACACAGTCAAGTTGTTCTTTGCTGTTAGATTGACAATAAAGTTGAATATAAACCAGTGTCCTTGTTATTACAATGATGTGATTATCCTTTATGCCTGGACCAAGGGTTGAGCTAGGATTACATTTTCTCTTCTATGGATATAAGGCCACAACCCTTGGGTCATTCAAGTAAGAATGTCAAAGCATCAAGGTTAAAAGATTTTTATATTCTTGTATCAGTTGCTTAAAATCGTGACACATTTAATTACTTTCATATTTGGACCATGACTTTCTTTTAATTTTTTTAAGCCTGGAGTTTCTGATTGCCCCTTGTGGCCAAAAAAAAAAAAGTTCCTTTATTGTGTTTTCAGTTTTTCCACCCTCTCAATGAAGTCATTAGTGAGTGTATTTCTTTGGTACGTCCTCTTTTCTAAGACCTCTTGGAAGGAATGAGATGGGGGAGGGTTGGGGATACTTGGACTGTCATGTTGAACCACAAACACTTTACATGTTTAATTAATTTCAGATTTTATTTATTTATTTGCCAGAGAGAGAGAGAGAGCACATGCACAAGCAGGGGGAATGGCAGGGAGAGGGAGAAGCAGGCTCCCTACTCAGGGAGCCCGATATGGGACTTGATCCCAGGACCCTAGGATCATGACCTGAGCTGAAGGCAGACACTTAACCACTGAGCCACCCAGGTGTCCCTAAAATTTATTTTTAAAAAATAAAATTCTGTGAAATGTGATTGTGACCAAGAATTATCCCAGGTTCTGAACGATTCTCATGCCAGGCCAGATAACCTCTCTGTCTCATATTGGGCTTGCTCATATTTTCACTTTTGTTATTCATTGTGCCTTTAATTTCTTATCAATAAAATGGGGATACGAAATTCAAACTATGTCACAGGAAGAATGACTAGGAAGTATAATTCTTGGCCATTCATTTCTTGGGGGAAAAATCTATCTACAATAGCTATATATATGCAAATTAAATACATGAGCCATCTATAAGCCTATTAGGTTTATAAGAGAATACATTGTAGGAGAGCTCTCTCTGTGAATAGTACGGGGATATTATAAAGTACGTGTCATTTTTATTTCTGTGGTAGGGGCCATTAATTCATGATCCTCTGTCCTTGGTGTGGAGCACAGTCTGATATCAGCTTCAGGATCAAGACTTCCCAGTTTCTGAGGATGGAAGCTGGAGCCTCAGGTAGGGTTAGATGCCATGTTGGCCCAAACACCTGACCTTTGGAGGGCGCAATTCTCTCTCCTACTTCTCAGTCTAGTGAAACGTCCTTGTTTGGGCTTGGTTTTTTCCTCCTATGGAGAGGAAAAAACTCCTGGACTATCACAGGCTTTCTTCATTTCAAAAGGAGCAAAAATCTCATTAAATCTATAGGATCTTGTCCTCTACTCTGAAGCCAACCAGGCAGTTTTGGGTTACTCAGAAATTAAAATGATTTGGAGGTTACTGCCCACTCTCCCTGTTCCTTCCAGTCTCAGCGTAAGGGTGGCTTTCTGAGGGCGTGCTCTCCTGGCTCCATAGAATAGGTAAACTAGGTCAAATCTCTTTGCAACAACCCTCTGCATTGGTCGGGATCCTTTCTCCTTCAAGCAAGGGGCAGATACTCAAGTCAAGCTTGTTTAAGCAGAAAGAGAATTCCCTGAATCACGTAATTGAGAAGACCGTGCAGCATTTATGGATAGAGCCATGGTGAATATAGAATCTGAATTCATGTCATGAAGTTTCCGTCATCTTGTCTTACCTTTGCCACTCTGCTGCTGCCTCCTCCCCCCTTCCCCTTTTCTCCTCCCTCTTCTAATCTTCTTTTTTGTCTTTTTCTTCTTTCCTTCCTTCCTCCCTCTTTCCTCCCTTCCTTTAAAAAAAAAAGGTTGGTTTTTTTTGTTTTTGTTTTTTAGCATTTTGTACCACTGAAGTTCTCGCTCTAGTTTACATTAGCCTTGTAGGCCACAGTCATAGAAGTGGCAAGTATATCATTCTCCCAGATTCATGTATCAAACTCCAGAGAAGATGCTCATTGGCCTTTTTCATATTAAGTGCCCACCCTTGAACGCATCAAGGGGATGCAGTATACTAGAACTGGGGTATACTAGAACTGCCGAAGTCTGATTCAGAAGAATATTTTGTTGTTTGGCAAGAGGGGTTCTGTTGTCCAAAGAATGGGGGAAAGGTGGTGGATATACAAAATAATAGTATCCATTTCCATCAGACCGTGAACTTGCTATTTTATTTCTATACCATGAAGCGAATGAAGCTTGAAGCTTTAAGGTCCCGTACTTGCATGTACCCCCTTATTTATGAGTAAAATATTTTTAAGTGCAATCCGTTAAGACTGATGTCTCTATTCACTCTGACTTTCCCTTCCCCTCCACATTTCCTTCATGTTGAGTAGCTTTGGAGGGACTGCAGGCAATTTTCTATAACTAAGTTGGGGATACATTTTAGTTTGAGGTTAATGAGATAACTTTATGTAGTCTGCAGTCACCTATCCATATGGCTAAATTATTGCTCACAATCCCATGATAGAAATGGCTTTCAAGTGTACTTCTGCTTTCTGCTGTAAAAGCTGATGGGGTGATATAATATGACAGTGGAGGGCCAGGGTTAAATCAATATTTGGAATGGGTCCTTTAGTACCCAGTACCAGAATTATATGGGCAGGGGATGAGAAGCAAAATTTGTAATGTGCACAGCTAAAATCTCTTCCAAATCTTATAGCTCACATGTGAAACCACATATGAAAACAACTTAATAGAAGTTTTCCAAGATAGGACAAGTTGTTGTTTTTGTTTTTTTAATTTTCTCAACATACTGATAATAAATTATGAAGCTTGAAGAAATAAATAATTAAAAATTTGGGGGGCACCTGGGTGGCTCCTCTGGTTAAGGCTCCGACTCGTGATTTCAGCTCAGGTCTGGATCTCAGGGTCATGAGTTCAAGCCTCACACTGGGCTCCACACTAGGCATGGAGCCTACTTAAAAAAATTTTTTTTTCCAAATTAACCATACAAAGAAAAACTGAATTATCTTTCTCTTCTTTCCATTGAAAATCATGTTATAAAGTTGTCATCATATTGAAGAGGCAATCAGAATATATACCAAAATACATGAGTAAAGAAATATAAATATTACATTTTTTCTGGATTAAAAAATTTATAACTGTGATTTTTTTTACTCATTCTTTTTTTTAAAAGATTTTATTTATTTATTCATGAGCGGCAGAGAGAGAGAGAGGCAAAGGGAAAAGCAGGCTCCCGCTGAGCAGAGAGCCCGATGTGGGACTCTATCCCAGGATCCCCCAGGATCGTGACCTGAGCTAAAGGCAGACGCTTAACCATCTGAGCCACCCAGGCACCCTTTTTTTACTCATTATTAATACATATTTACATTTTGCTTTGGAGGCAGTAATGAAATATAGCATTTATTGAGTACTTCTGTGCCACTGTTTTTTAGAATTTATTTTTTAATTTACCCATTTTGAAGGTGTACTATTCTGAGTTTGACAGGTGCTTTTGTATCTTAATTTTGTATTTACTTTTTTTTTAGAGAGAGAGAAGGGGGGAGGGTAGGAGGGGCAGAGGAGAGGGAGAAAGAGAGAATGTCAAGCAGACTCCATGCCCAGCGTGGAGTCAGTCGCGGGGCTCCATCCCACAACCCTGAGATCATGACCTGAGCTGAAATCAAGAGTTGGGCACTTAACCTACTGAGCCACCCAGGTGCCTCATAATTTTTTATTTACTTTTGTATCTAATCTTATAATTTTGTGTTTTTTAAAGAGGGGCCCAGGCATCAGTGTGCAGCCAGTGTTGAGAACCACTGCTTTGGGAGGTTGTCACAGAAGCCCAGGTAAGAGATGATGGCCATCCGGATGAGGAGAGTAGCAATGGAGATGAATTTGAGATCTATTTTGAGATAGAATAGACATGCTTGGCTGATGATGGGGAGGTAATGAATGGGAAGAATCAAGGATCACTCCCAGGTTTCTGGCTTGGACAACTATTAGCAATGGTTCTCCAACTCCAGCAAGCTCCAGAATCACCCTGAAGGCTTGTTAGGACACAGATTGCCAGACACCACCCCCAGAGTTTCTGATTCAGTATGTCTGTGGGTGGGGCTTGAGAATTTGCATTTTTAATAGTTTCCCAGGAGATACTGTTGGTCTAGGGACCACATTTTAGTCTAACACTAGAACTTTTAAAACTCCTGATCAAGCCAAATACCAGTGAATTAAATCAGAATCCCTGGGAGTGGGATCCAAGTATCAGTCTTTGGAATCACTTGGGAACTTGTTTAATATAGTCATAAATCTGGCAAATCCTCAGATTCTGATTAATTGGTCTGGGGTACGGCTTGGACACTGATACCTTTTCACAGCTCCCCAGGGGATTCTTCTAATCATGTGTCACCACCCTGGAGAGTCCCAGAACCAGGTGGATGGTGATGTTATGTGCTGAGATACACAGAGGTGTTCTCTCTCTCTACCATGGTTCCAGAGGTCACCCACCTCAGAGGAACTTACTGTCATTGTCCTGGGCATGTGAGACACTTAAAGCATCTGGACTAACAGGAGCTCCCTCCTTTTCCTTTCTTGCTATAAAGTCATAATGATATACAATTTCCAGGGAGCTAGCTGTTAATTCAGTCCCCATAAGAATACAGTAGAAAGTGTCATTACTTAGGAATAGCTACTCCCTCGTGTATCCTCAGTGCCTAGCACAGTGCCTGACCCATAGAAAGCATGAAATACCTGTGTATTGACTAAATGAAGTACTTTATGAAAATGAGAAATTTATGAAAAATGAAAAAAAAAACCCCAGCAGCTTTGGAACTTTAAATATTAGTAGAAGCCAATGAGTTCTAGATCTCAATGTTGGTTGTAAAACGTGAGGATTTTGATATGGGTCCTCTTGCAACACACAAAGGTAAACTCAACATTGACCCCACAGCTTCCAGGCCATGAGGAAGCAAAGACGTGATTGCAAGCCCTTGAAGAGTTTTAGGGGCAGTCTTCTCAGGGAGAGCATGTCCTGTGTAAGCAGTCATGTTCCACATGCTCCCATGTTCTCCAGCAGGGCATTCTTAGGATGCAGCCAGTGAATTCACAGCCACGATCCAGGTTATGCAAGAAATGTCACTTCTCTTTATCTCCTTAAATTCTACTCTGAACCAACAGCCTTCCTAGTCAATGGGAAACTCTCTAGTATCTTTACTGGGAGTCACTCTACTCTTCTGACCCACCCTGGATGTATGTGTGGGGTTTTAGGTGGAGTTAAATATTTGGGGAGATCCCTTCCGGTTTTAGCCTATCCTCTTTACCTGTAATAAGTCTATAGGGTGCCTTGAAATTGGGAAGCTCAACTTCCATCCTGTGCCTGGGCGTGAAAATTTTTACTGGTGCTGGAAGTCTGGGTGTAACCAGGGCCCAGCCTTCCTGGGTGCACCACATAGTCATTTCCCCAAAAGTCCTGCCAAGTCTTCTGGTCTCTGTTGGGATGTGGGTTAATAATCCTATGACTCAGGATCCCCTCTCTTTTTGTATTGAAATCATGTCCTCTCTGTGTTTCCTCCTTCTACTCACCTCCTTTGGGCACTCACCAGTCTCCTCCACCAGGATGCCTAGAATCATCTTCTTGGTGATCTCAGGATTTCACAAAAGTCAGGGAAGGGTGCTATCTTTCAGGAACTTTGACTCTCTGCTCTGAAAACCCTTTGAAGACAGAGAAAACAAAGGCTTGGCTACCTTCTCAGACAGGGGGATGTTCAGATTCCAAAGCACAAAATACACTATTGTTCTTATACTTCTTCAACTCGTTAATATCTCGGTAAATTATCTTGCTGCAAGCTGAAATAGGATGCCTCTCCCAGCATCAAACCATTCTGGATGTCAGTGTGGTATAAGTCCCCAGAGCTTCTGTGGCTGCAATGGGGCTAGTCCTCTAATCCCCTTGGCTGTGTCAGTAAGGGAATCTCCACTGATTTGGAAAACTTGCAAACATAACAATTGCAAACTTTGCGAGTGAACGTCACAGCTCTGTGGAATGTTCCAGAACCTTTCTCTTAACATTAAAATGGCATTTTATCTGAACATCTCTTACCAGAATTGTTCTATTCAAAGGCAGTACAATCTAATTCTCTCTGCAAAAGAGGCCAGATTACACTAATGAATCTCTTTAGACGGAAAATTTATCCTAATTTCGATGTCATTGTAACTCTGGCCTCAATAAACATTTACTGAGTGTCTACTGGGTGCCAGGTCCTGAGGACTCAAGGAGAAAGTTCCTCAAGGAACTCAGTTAAGAGGGAAATGGCAACAAACTTTTATAATATGAGGTGATAAAATATGAATAAAAGGCTTTAAAAGCATGGTGGAAAAGCCAATAGAAAATTCATAGAAGAAATGACATTTGATCTGGGTCGTGAAGGACACATGAATATTTTTCAGGTGGGGATGAGAGAGAGGGCATTCCAGGAAGAGAAATGGCTAGGGCAAAGGGACAAGGGCAGAGCTTTGCAGATTCTCATGTAGTGTGTGTGTGTGTGTGTGTGTGTGTGTGTGTGTGTGTGTGTGTGTGTGTGTGTACCAGTGCGTGCATAGGAAACAGGGAGTAGGAGCTGGAATTGATTTTGAGGAGGAGAGCAGGAAATATAAGAAGTTTCTTTAAATCTAACCGAGTTTTATAACTAATACATAAATCTCTTGTATAGCCTCTTAAATACCACTAGTACTGCTGGGACTACTACCACAGAGATAACATTTGTTGTGCTCTTATTACTAGGTGGGGAGTTAAATGTATTTTGGGGATTGTCTCATTTCATCCCCACATTTCTATGAGTCCATTCTCTTATTATCCTCATTGACAAATGTTCTGTCTTTTCACATCTGACTCTTGTGTTCTTTTTTTTTTTTAAGATGTTTTTATTTATTCCTTAGAGACACAGAGATACAGAGAGAGAGAGAGCATGAGCAGGGGGAGAGGCAGAGGGAGAGGGAGAAGCAGGCTCCCCACACAGCCAGGATCCTGAAGCGGGGCTTGATCCCAGCACCCTGGGATCATGACCTGAGTTAAAGACAGACGCTTAACAACTGAGCCACCCAGACGCCCCTCACTCTGTATTCTTACAAATATTTCAGATACCTAAGAGACTCATGTTTCTGTGTGACTGGCTTATTTCTTCAGAGTCATAGAATTTAAAACAAATTTTTTAAGAAGGTCAAAGGCTCTGCTTTGAGGCCAGCTGACATCACCCAGCACTGTGTCCACTTAAATCTGTTGCTACACCACTGGATGTTTTGACCTAACCATGTTGACCCCTCTGTTTTGACTTATAAGGATTCTTGCTCCTGCTCTCTCTCTTTTTAAGATTTATTATTTATTTGAGAGAGAGAGAGAGAATCTCAAGCAGACTTGGTGCTGAGCATGGAGCCCTACACAGGGCTTGATCCCACGAGCATGAGATTATGACCTGAGCTGAAATCAGGAGTCAGTCACTTAACCAGCTGAGCCACCCAGGCGCCCCGCTCCTGCTCTTTTGACCCTGAAACCATTTTGAATCCAGTACTTTTATTTAGAATTATACCAGCTCAGGTGGACTGTCTATCCAGAAAGTGTTTTCTGGAGTGAATTCCATTAAGCCAATTTAATCCCTTACCAATTTTGTCCAGAGCACAGTTAGATCATCTCCAGAAATATTAACTCTACTGAAATCATTTTCATTTTCAACTCTTTCCATTTAAAATTCGAAACAAAAATTGATGCATTGACTAGGTATTATCTATAATACCTGGCTTGTACTTTGTGTAATAATCATCATTTCTATCAAGTCCATCTTTTTCTTCTGGGTCAAAATTTGCAGATCTAAATGTTTTTTATTTTTATTTATTTATTTTTTAAAAGATTCTGTTTATTTATTTGACAGAGAGAGAGAGAGACAGTGAGAGAGGGAACACAAGCAGGGGGAGTGGGAGAGGGAGAAGCAGGCTTCCTGCCAAGCAGGGAGCCCGATGTGGGGCTCAATCCCAGGACCCTGAGATCATGACCTGAGCTGAAGCTAGACACTTAACGACTGAACAACCCAAGTGCCCCTATCTAAATGTTTTTTTAAAAAGTTTGATTCTGGGGTGCCTGGGTGGCTTAGTTGGTTAAGCATCTGCCTTTGGCTCAGGTCATGATCTCAGGATCCTGGGATTGAGCCCTACATCGGGCTCCCTGCAGCAGGAAGCCGGCTTCTCCCTCTCTCTCTGCCTTCTACTGCCCCTCCTGTACTCTCTTTCTGTCAAATAACTAAACAAAATCTCTTCAAAAAAAGTTTGATTCTCCTGTCAATTTGTAGTCAATAACAAGGTCTGTTCTGTGCAATTTTAGCTGTTATCAGTTTTATTTAGCATTTATTATTTATGCCAATAATTTACAAATCAACCCATTGCAAATTGAATTGAAATAGTGATGCTTTATATTTGTTTCTTATTCATGGGGAATTGTAAAAATTTTTGTATGCACGTGTGTGTGAAAAGAGAAAGATAAAAAAAAAGAGGGAGAGAGATTGATTGAGAGAGGAGGGGCACCTGGGTGGCTCAGTTGGTCAAGTGTCTGCCTTTAGCTCAGTTCATGATCCCGGGGTCCTGGGATCGAGCCCCATGTCAGACTCCCTGCTCAGTGGACAGTCTGCTTCCCACCCTTCCTCTCCCTCTGCCCCTCTCCCCCTGCTTGTGTTCTCTCTCTCTGTCTCAAATAAATAAATAAAATCTTAAAAAAACTGATTGAGAGAGACGAATATTGTTTGCAAAGCTCTCAAATGTATGTCAGAGTTTAAGTGTCCACGGGGTCAAAGTGTCAGGATATGAGAGCAGTATTTGTCATTGATCAGTGTTTGTCATCCTGGGCAGAGGTAGAATCTGAGTCCCTCATTAGCCTTAGGAAGGAGCCTGGAGGAGGGGTCTGAAGCTAGCAAGCATATCTAGAAAGCATCATGCAAGGTACTGACTGACAGTTAATGGCTCTCCAGATTTACCACAAAAATAGAGATGACTAGGTCGCACCAGCCTTACACATTTCACATAACCAGTATCACTTGTAGTAACTTGAAGTTGAGGGTCTTAGTCTCTTGACATCGTAAGGGTTTTCAAGACAAGAGGCCATGTGTGGATTTCCATTGTAACCTATAACTCTGGGAGAAAAGAGGGCTTATGCCTTCCAGAACCTTCTTTTCTATGAATATCCATTTCCTATTGGATTAAGCCCAGCTTTTTATTAGCATAAATACTGGATCCTTCAAATTTGGTGGGCAACCACCCTCAAGCCTCCATACCTATGCACACTTCACTCAGGCACTCTGAAAGTTTGCTGCCCATGCCTCCCTGCTCTCCCTACATCAGTTTTGCCTGGAATTCTATTTCCTGCCCTTCTCCCTGGAAGACTCCTACATATCCTGCTAAGCTCTTCCTAAAGAGGCCCTCCCTTCTTGAATTAGAAAGATGGAAGAGACACTGGGGGACTGTTTTGGATGTGGAACACATGGAAGTCACTTTGGACAAACTCTGTGTACAGAGCTGACAGGAAATCTGGGACTGGGAGTGTCCAAGAGAGACAGGCAATTGGGAAGGACTGGGGACCTAGGAAGGTCTGGAAGGACTGGGGAAGGCATGGGCTTAGACTCATGCTGTAGACCATGTGAGGGGTTGGGGGATGTGGGGAGCTGGATGTGACTGGAGGTGAGTGGAAGGTGGTAGAGGTCAGGGTTGGGGAGAGTTGGTTGTGCACCCCTTTGCTCTCTGCAGCGCTCTGTGAAGACCCTAGTACAGCACTGAACACATTGGGTGCTGAATGCTGTCTCTTTTCCCCTGCCATCTGTGAGTTCCTCTCAGTCCTGGGACATGGTGGGGGAGGAGTGTGAAATGGCTGAGCCTCCATCTCCTTGGGAGAAACTCTTGGCTAAAGAGTGAGCTGATAGGCAGGGCCTCTCCAGTCTCTTCGGGAGGTACCTGCTCATCTTTCCCCAGGGCAGTCTCTCCCAGTCACTAAACCATGTGGTTAAAGCACAAGAAGACCACTAATTCTGATTCACAGTTCCCCCAGTGGGCTCCCCTATGGCATCTGTTCAGGGAATGTGTGACCCTCGTGGGGAGGACCCAAGTTGTGAGACTAGAGGTCTTTTTAAGATTTATTTATTTTATTTTAGAGAGAGAGATAGCATGGTGGGAGGAGCAGGGAATCTCAAGCAGACCCCCTGCTAAGCAGGGAGCCCCATGCAGGGCTCGATCTCACGACCCTGAGATCATGACCTGAGCTGACATCAAGAGTTGAATGCTTAACTGACTGAGCCACCCAGGTCCCCCAAGACTGGAGGTCTATTTAACTTACGGCTCGTCAGGTTCTTTGCCTGGGTTCTGTCTCTGTCTGGGAGGTGGAGATCATTTGCTAAGAGTTATGAGCTAGGTTGAAAGAACTCTGTAAGGTAAATTCACCGATAGGGGGACTTCTGGAGAACAAAGTGTCTGTGATCCTCTATGAACTGCTGGTGTGTGACCTTGTGTGACCTCAGGTAAGCCACTTTATCTCTCTGAGCCTGAGTTTCTATATCTTCAAAATGGGGATCAAATAGCTATCTTTTAGGGCTGTTGTAATAAGTAAATGTGTTATGGTACTTTTAGTGTTTATTTTTTTCCATTTAGTTTTTAATTCCATTTCAATTGATTTTTGTGTCTGGCATAAGGTTGGAATTTAACTTATTTTTTCCCTGAATGAATAGACAGTCGTACCACAACACCATTTATTGAATAACCCCCTCTTGCTCTCACCAATGAGAAATTCCATCTTAGCATATACTGAATTCTGATCTGTTCATTTCTGGACATTCAAATTGTGTTGTTAATCCATTGGCCTATTCCTGGACTAATATCACACTGTTTTATTATTGTAGCTTCATCATATGTTGTGATGTGTGGTCTCTTGTCATTATTCTTCTATTTCAAGATTTTCTTAGCTGTTCTTAGGCATATGTTTCTTTCCCCCAGAAGAAAGTTACTAAGTTCCAAAAATATGAACTCAATTGTAACTGTGGACAATTTCATAGGGATTCAGGGAATGTCTTAGTCACCTTGAGCTGCTTTAACAAAATACCTTAGATTGGGGAGGCTTAAACAACAGAAATCTATTTTTCATAGTTCTGGAGGCTGGAAGTCCAACAAGGTCAGGTTTTGTTGAGGACCCCCTTTCTGGCTTGTAGATGTTCACTTTCTTTTTTTTTTTTTTAAGATTTTATTTATTTATTTGAGAGAGAGAGAATGAGAGCCAGAGAGCACGAGAGGGAAGAGGGTCACAGGGAGAAGCAGACTCCCCGCTGAGCAGGGAGCCCGACGTGGGACTCGATCCCAGGACTCCAGGATCATGACCTGAGCCGAAGGCAGTCACTTAACCAACTGAGCCACCCAGGCGCCCTAGATGTTCACTTTCTTGCTATATCCTCACATGGTGGAGAGACAGAGAGAGCTCTTATGTCTCTTCCTCTCTTCATAAGAGCATTAATTTCATCATGAGGATCCCATCCTTATGACATCACCTAATCCTAATTACCTCCCAAGGACCCCACCTCCAAATGCCTTCACACTGGAGATTAAGGCTTCAACATATAAATCTGGGGTGGGGGGCACAAATGTTCACTCCATAGCAGGGGTGAATGGCATCTCTTTAAAATAGTGACTTTTCCTAATTAGGAGAATGGCATGTATTTCAATTTACTTAGGTTTTCTTTTTTGTCTTTGGTTAATTTTCATTATATAGTTCTTTCACATTTGTAATTAAAAGTTTTCCTGGGTAGTATATATTGTGAGTGGTATCTCTTTCATTTTTCTTTCCAATGAGATACTAAACACATTCATGCTAATCTAATACAATCTAATACACAGACTTAATCACACTGCCTCTTCATCTATCACACTTAGGTCACATGGTTATTGCAGGGGCTGCCATATGAGGACAACATGACCCTGTTTCCTGGGAGTGTTTAATTAGGCCAGTGGAAGATGCCCTGGTATGGCAAGGCATGACCTCTCTGCGGTTGGCAGCATGATGTAGACATCTGGACTTTGCTAGCATAAGAGTCTCAGAAGCAAGGATCAGCGATGGAAATGGAATTAGGGAAAAACTAGTCTTTTAATCTCAGGTAAATTAGGGTGACCTTTGGAACCAGGGATGAATCTTCTTGCATCTAAGAGGCCAAGTTAGCAGAAAACTTCAACTCAGCAACAGCATCAAGCACACAAAAGCAACCTGGTGTGGACCAGAACACAGGGAGATTTTCCATGGCAACACTACAGAGAGGTGGGATGGAGGAGGGGCTGTGTGTGTCATTAAGGTGACCAGTCAGTTTGGACAGCACGGGGTGGGGCTAGAGGGGTAAGTAAGTAACACAGGCAAGATTAGAACTAACATTGGTTTACATTTCAGGACTGAGTTCTTCTACCTCTGGGGGCTCCCCAGATACGGCTGTCCACTCTGTACCTTAAACAGTTTTACCCTCTATTTCCCCCATACCTTCCTCCACTTCTTGTCCTCCACACACCCCTACCTTCTGCTTTCATCCTCCATCCAGCCCCTGCTCTGTCATGCTTTATTTTGGTGGCTTTGGTTGACCCTGAAGCTCCCCAGTTTGCTGGAGGCGGGGATAGTCCATAAGACTGAGGATAAATGACTTCCTCCTCTATCTCACTCCCTCTTCTTGCAGCATAAAAGCTTCAAGCCATCTGTAACATCAGATAGTTCCATAAATGACACATAACATGAAAATAGGCTTCATAACCTGGAATAGCAAATAAGCACATTCCCTCCCCTCTCATGCAATGTCCTGTATGAGCTGAGTCCTTTTATCTAAATTCAAGCAGATGGTGCAATTTTCTTGTCCTTCCTCATGTCCACAGCTCAGTCCTGGGGATGGGGTCTTGTCATTTTGGCTGGGGTCTTTGCTTCAAGTTGTAATTGTTGAGGTTAGTTTGACATTTGATGGAACATCTGTAATTAATGAGTCACAAAGGAAAGGGAACAATGAAGGGACCTTTTTATTGAGATGGAAATTCCACAATCAATTTAAGCACTCTTTGAACACCTACTATGCACAAATTACTGCCTAGGACTGGGGCTACAGAGTTTAGCAAATAATCCTTAGCTTCAGGGACATAGCCTCTGCAGAGACAGCAATTGTCAGCAAAGGACATGGTAAGTGTGATAAGGAAAATGTTCACAAAATGCTCTGGCAATAGGTTGGAGTTAGAGAAAACATACTTGTAATACATATGACAGATAAAACTGTACAATGAGCTGTCACAAACTGATGAGCAATATACTAACACCCAATAGAAAAATGGAAAAAGGCATGAATGGGATCATCCAAGTGGCCAGCAGTATATATTAATCAAAAGAAGATACTATTTTACCCCTGCCAGACTGGCAAAAATTAAAAATGAGGGGAAATGCCTAGAGCTGGAAAGGATGCTGGAAGAAACATGTACTCTCATATATCATTGGTGGAAATGTGAATCATCAGAGTCATTTTGGGACCATAACCATGCCATATTTATTCAACTTAAAAATACACATATTGTTTGTTTTGATCTGCCCCACATTTTGTAATCTAGCCTACATAAATAAAATTATTTGTTGAGGCAATAAAATTAAAAATGACTTAATTAAATGTGGCCCTTCCATATTATGGAATATTAAGTAGCTAATAAAAAGTGTGAGTTAAAAAAAAAATTGGGGGGGCGGAGCAAGATGGCGGAGGAATAGGAGACCTGGATTTCATCTGGTCTCAGGAATTCAGCTGAATAGGGATCAAACCATTCTGCATACCTACGAACTCAACAGGAGATTGAAGAGGAGAGTAGCAACAACTCTCTGAACAGAGAAGCAACCACTTACTGGAAGGTAGGACGTGCGGAGAAGTGAATCCGAGGCGATATTCGGGAGGATAGACGGCGGGGGAGGGGCCTCCGTTGGCCGCTTCTGGCAAGTGAGAGAGCCACGGAGCACAAAATCTGAACTTTTAGAAGTCGGCTCCGCTGAGGGACGTCGCTCCAGTGGCTAAGCAGGGGGTGAAATCCTCCCGGGACAGTGTGGTCTCAGGACCCTCGGGGTCACAGAAAGACCGGGGGTGCCTGAGTGCGGCAGAGCTCCCAGGTATCGGAGCGGGGAAGCCGGCTGCAGAGACAGAGCCGAGGTGCGGACTCTCAGCTCGGGGTGGCCATAAACTGTGATCCGCGGCCCAGTCGGGCCACTGCTTCTCCAGCAGGGACCCCACAAGCGGCAGAGCCGGGGAGACTCCCCTTCCTCCCCGGGGAGGAGCGGCGCGGGAGCGCACCGCAGGGATCTGCTGGGTTTGGAGACTCCACACGGGGTCGGGTGCCAGAGATAGCAATGCTCGGTCACATGCCGGGGGAGCACGGAGTGTGGCCGGAGACCGGGGAGATGGGAGTGTCTGCTTTTCTCTGGGGGCGCACTGAGGAGCGGGGCCCCGAGTTCTCAGCTCCTCCGGGTGGAGATTGGGAGGCCACCATTTTTGCCCTGGTCCTCCGAAGCTGTACCGAGAGCTTGCAGGAACAAAAGCTCCTGAGAGCAAACCAGAGCAGCTTCCTTAGCCCGGACCGACAAGGGCGGGGCAATTCAGCCTCCGGCAAAGACATTTGGAAACCACAGCAACAGGCCCCTCCCCCAGAAGATCAGCACGAACAGCCAGCAAGCCAAGACCAAGTTTACCGATCAAGGAGAACGGGAGAACTCCAGCGCTAGGGGAATACTGCACATAGAATTCATGGCTTTTTTTTTACCATGATTCATTAGTTCATCAAAGTTAATTTTTGTTGACTGTTTTCTTTTTTATTTTATTTTTCTTTTTCCCTTTTTCAACCAACATCTTATCAATCCCTTTTTTTAAAAAAAAAACATTTTTATTTTTCATTTTTAGAGTCATATTTTATCCCTTCAGAGTAGTTACCCTTATTTTTGGCATATATATGTAAGTTGTTCTCTCTTTAAAATTTTGAGGTACAGTTTCTTCTAACAGATCAAAATATACCCTAAATCACTAGTGTATGGCTTTGTTCTAGTCTCCTGCCTGATCACATTCTCTCCCTTTTTCCTTTTTTTTTTTCTTAAAACTTCTTTCTTTCTTCAAACAACTTCTTATCTTATCAAGTCCTTTTATAAAATCTTTTATAATTGTCATCTTTACAGTCATCTTCCATCCCTTCATTGTATCAACCCTTATTTTCTACATATATGTCTTTCTTCCTTTAAAATTTTAGGAGGCACTTTTTTCTAACAGACCAAAATACGCCCAAAAGCTAGTGTGTGGCACTGATCTATGCACCAGCCTGATCATATTTGATCATATTCTGGTTTTTTTGTATTGTTCTGTTTTTGTTATCTTTTTTTTTTTTCTCTTTCTTTTTTCTTTCTTTCCCTTTCTTTTCCCCTGGTTTCAGGTCTTTTCTGATTTGTATACAGTATATTTGCTGGGGACGTTGTAAACCTGTTAGCATTTTGTTCTCTCATTCATCTATTTTCCTCTGGACAAAATGACAAGACGAAAAAAATCACCTCAGCAAAAAGAAAAAGAGGTAGTACCGTCAACCAGGGACCTACTCAATACGGACATCAGTACGATGTCGGACCTAGAGTTCAGAATCATGACTTTAAAGATACTAGCTGGGCTTAAAAAGGGGGGAGGTTATTAGAGAAACCCTTTCTGGAGAAATAAAAGAACTAAAATCTAACCAAGTCGAAATCAAAAAGGCTATTGATGAGGTGCAATCAAAAATGGGGGCACCAACTGCTAGGATAAATGAGGCAGAAGAGAGAATCAGTGATATAGAAGACCAAATGATGGAAAATAAAGAGGCTGAGAAAAAGAGAAACAACTACAGGATCACGAGGGCAGAATTCGAGAGATAAGTGATACGATAAGATGAAACAACATTAGAATAATTGGGATCCCAGAAGAAGAAGAGAGAGAGAGAGGGGCAGAAGGTATATTGGAGCAAATAATAGAGAACTTCCCTAATGTGAGGAAGGAAACAGGCATCAAAATCCAGGAGGCACAGAGAACCCCTCTCAAAATCAATAAAAATAGGTCAACACCCCGACATCTAATAGTAAAACTTACGAGTCTCAGAGACAAAGAGAAAATCCTGAAAGCAGCTCGGGAGAAGACATATGTAACCTACAATGGTAGAAACATTAGATTGGCAACAGACCTATCCACAGAGACCTGGCAGGCCAGAAAGGACTGGCAAGAAACGAGAAAAATATGCAGCCAAGAATACTATATCCAGCTAGGCTGTCATTGAAAATAGAAGGAGAGATAAAAAGCTTCCAGAACAAACAAAAACTAAAGGAATTTGCAAACACGAAACCAGCCCTCCAAGAAATATTGAAAGGGGTCCTCTAAGCAAAGAGAGAGTCTAAAAGCAGCAAAGATCAGAAAGGAACACAGACAACATACAGTTAGCAGTCACCTTACAGGCAATACAATGGCACTAAATTCATACCTTTCAATAGTTACCCTGAATGTAAATGGGCTAAATGCCCCAATCAAAAGACACAGGCTATCAGATTGGATTAAAAAACAAGACCCATCAATATGCTGTCTGGAAGAGACTCATTTTAGACCCAAAGACACCCCCACATTGAAAGTGAGGGGGTGAAAAACCATTTACCATGCTAATGGGCACCAAAAGAAAGCTGGGGTGGCAATCCTTATATCAGACAAACTAGATTTTAAAACAAAGACTGTAATAAGAGATGAGGAAGGACACTCTATCCTACTTAAAGGGTCTACCCAACAAGAAGATCTAACAATTGTAAATATCTATGCCCCTAACATGGGAGCAGCCAATTATATAAGGCAATTAATAACAAAAGCAAAGAAACACATTGACAACAATACAATAAAAGTGGGGGACTTTAACACCCCCCTGACTGAAATGGACAGATCATCTAAGCAAAAGATCAACAAGAAATAAAGACTTTAAATGACACACTGGACCAAATGGACTTACAGACATATACAGAACATTCCATCCCAAAGCAACGGAATACACATTCTTCTCTAGTGCCCATGGAACATTCTCCAGAATTGATCACATCCTAGGTCACAAATCAGGTCTCAACCGGTACCAAAAGAATGGCATCATTCCCTGCATATTTTCAGACCACAATGCTTTGAAACTAGAACTCAATCACAAGAGGAAAATCAGAAAGAAGCCAAATACATGGAGGCTAAAGAGCATCCTACTAAAGAATGAATGGGTCAACCAGGAAATTAAAGAAGAATTAAAAAATTTCATGGAAACCAATGAAAATGAAAACACAACTGTTCAAAATCTTTGGGATACAGCAAAGGCAGTCCTGAGAGGAACGTATATAGCAATACAAGCCTTTCTCAAGAAACAAGAAAGGTCTCAAATACACAACCTAACCCTACACCTAAAGGAGCTGGAGCAAGAACAGCAAATAAAGCCTAAACCCAGCAGGAGAAGAGAAATCATAAAGATCAGAGCAGAAATCAATGAACTAGACACCAAAGGAACAGTAGAACCGATCAACGAAACTAGGAGCTGGTTCTTTGAAAGAATTAACAAGATTGATAAACCCCTGGCCAGACTGATCAAAAAGAAAAGAGAAATGACCCAAATCAACAAAATCATGAATGAAAGAGGAGAGATCACAACCAACACCAAAGAAATACAAACAATTATAAGAACATATTATGAGCAACTCTATGCCAGCAAATTAGATAACCTGGAAGAGATGGGTGCATTCCTAGAGATGTATCAACTACCAAAATTGAACCAGGAAGAAATAGAAAACC